>NC_056739.1:818211526-818446526 GCF_019279795.1 Protopterus annectens
AACTCGAGCACTAATCCAGGCATTCTTTAAAGTATTCAATTGTATTTATTACTGCTTGGTAGTGACTTGATTAAAGTGTAGTTATCATTCTAAGTCTTTTGGATTAAGCACTTGGGCTTCAGACCAGTTGTTTTACATTAGGAATGTTTGTGGCCTGCACTGTGGTGGCAGGACAGGTAGCTTACATCCTTCTAACTTGGGAACTGCTGATTGAGGGCTCAGTGTCTGTTATTCTAAAAGTGTATTAGTTCTGGTTTAAGCACTTGGGCTTCAGTCCAGTTATTTTACATTAAGAAGGTTCGTGGTCTGCACTCTTGTGGGAGGAGAGGCTGGACTCTGCCCTTCTGAGCTGGGAATTTCTGGTTAAAGGTTTATAGTGCCTGCATATTTGAACTGTTTCTTACTGAAACTGGTACACCTTGTTTGCTGTAGCATAGACTAGATCCAGGCCTGCTGAATCTAGCTTTGTTTGTATGCTTGTTGTTTGTTTGCTTGCTATTTCCCTGAAACGCTAATTCCACCTAAAACACGGCTTTTCAGTGCTTCTGTGGATCCCTAGTGATAACTGCATTGCTTACTTTTTCACTTGAAAGAAAGTTACTGTTTGTCGTTTTTGCATTTAAGTTACCTGTAACACATTGCATTTAAGTTAACTGGCACTTGCTCACTAAGTCAGCACTAAAAAATTAAAAGCACTACACCCTCACAATCTCCCCCTTGAGTACCTTGTTCCCCATTGGCCCTTTTTTCAATTATAAAGGAATTCCCAATATTATTCTAGCATGTCCAAAGGTCAGTTGTCAGTCTCCTCTCTGGTCCAGCTGGTGAATCTGGGAATCTTGAGGCAATGTTACAACTGCCTCATGTACACAGACAACCCTCTCCTCCTCCCAACAAATTCCAACACATGTGAGAGATGCAACCATATAGCCAAACTGGAGGCTAAGCTCTCTCAACTCAGTACTGGCATAACCAGTCAGGAGGAGAAGGAAACCACACTCACTACAATTCCAGTCTCACATAGACCTACCACGACAGCAAACCAAACATATAAACACACAAAAACATACTGGAGGCTCTAAATAAAAATCTGCCTAAGCAGCAGAGACCTCCAAAGCAGGCACCCAAGCAACCGCTACCCCAAAACAAAACACGTGCAACACATAGCTCACAAAGCCAGTGTACCAAACAGTCACAGCCCTTAAGGCTAAACAACACACCCGATACACTTGTAATAGGTGACTCTATCGTCAGGCACACTGACGTCCCGCTCACCAGGCTGAACAAGGAGAAGGTCACGGTGAGCTGCCTGTCGGGCGCTAGGATCCACCACATAACACAAGCACTCAGGTCACTCCAAGGCAAGTACAAATACTACTCAGACATTGTCCATGCTGGTGTGAATGACCTGAGATGTTCCTCCCTGGACTACATGAAAAGAGACAAAGAGGAGCTCTCTGAGCATGTAGCCCAGGCCGGTATGACCCTGACCTTGAGTAGCATCTTACCCTCACCAAGAATGATGCCACAATATGAAGACAAGATGATCAATTTCAACAATTGGCTTAAGTATTGGTGTCATTCAAAGGGGATCCAATGCCAGTCAGCCTGGGATGACATGCTCAACAAGCCACGATGCTTCGCTAGGGACAGCTTGCACCTGTCACCCCTGGGCTTTCGGATATTGGCAAAGGCTCTAGCTACCCCCATAGTGCCTTTTTTTAGGCAAGGCTCAAAAGACAAACCCACCTCCATAGGTATCACAAGAGATAAGAAACTAAGAGTAATGCTACTCAACGCCAGAAGTCTAAAGCTCAAGATGCACGCACTCGAAACTCTCCTTAGCATGGAGAACATTGATATCTGTGCAGTAACAGAAACCTGGTTCAAGGCTCCCGAGAGCACCCCAGCACTACCAGGTTATACCTCATACCATGCTTTTCAGCCCCAAAACTTGGACCGAACCACAAAAGCAGGGGGAGTATCAATATTCGTCAAAGATACCCACACCTCCAGGTTGGTGGCACAGCACAAAGCATCAGAGACTATCCATGTGCAACTAACAGTGGGTAAAACTGCCTTCCAGTTCATAGCCTGCTACAGACCACCCTCCCAAACCCAGGAACCCCACTCGGCCTTCCTGAGAACACTGGAAAATATGAAGGTCTCTCCAAACACCATTATATTGGGCGATTTCAACTACCCAAACATAAACTGGGAGCATTACTCTAGCTCCAACACCCTAGCCCAAAGGTTCCTAGAATTTATGAACTCAAATGCTATGGAACAACTTGTTACCACTCCCACAAGAGGGGAAAACATACTGGACCTGATCATCACCAACATGGGGACTCTATGCTCCAGACCAGAAGTGTATCCCTCACTGGTAAGATCAGACCATAAACTAATCTCACTGGATATTCACATCCCGACCCCACCCCCTGCCCAGAAAACCACAGTGAAAAACTTCTCTAAAGCAAATTTCACACTCCTCAAAACCGAGGTGGAATCCTTCAAAGCCCCCGGGCCTGTGGAAAATACAGCCCAGACCGCAGAATCCTTTATAAACGTATTCTATGAACACCTTCAGGAATGCATGGATCATGCAATCCCAAATAAAACCAAGACCCAATCCTCCAAAGGCAGACGTCCTGTCTGGCGGACCCCAGCCATAAACAAACTATACAACAGACGGAGGAAGCCACTACATGATAGAGCAAAATCCCAAAAAGGGAAGGCATCTCTGATCAGTATTAGCAAAAAACTACAGGCACTCATAAAATCGTCTAAGGCCAGCTTCGAGAGAAAAATTGCACAGGACACTAAGGATAATCACAAGGCTTTCTTTAGTTATGTTAGGAACCTGGGTGGGAAATCCCAGATATGCTCATAATTAGTCCAAAATGACAAAATACACTGAACCCACAGACATTGCCAACATCCTAGCTGACAGGTTCAGCGCAAACTTCTCTTCCCCCCACCCACCAAAAGGGCAAATATCTATCCTAGCAGAGTGCTGCCCCCCTGACATCTCAGATGCTCAGGTAAGAGCAGCCCTCTCTAAAGCAAAAAACACAGCATCAATGGGACCAGACGGTGTCCAGGGCTGCGTCCTACATTTACTTCAAGAAGAGCTAAACCCAAACATAAAACTACTGTTCAATCTCAGCCTTACTACAGGATATGTACCCAAAGAGTGGCCCCTCTCCACAAAGGTGGTGCCTCAATGGATCCTGGAAACTATCGCCCCATAAGCCTGACTAGCTTGGTCTGCAAAGCTATGGAAAGGATCATCATGGACCTCATAAATAAAGATATTGAGGACCTACAGACACTGGATCCTACCCAGTTTGGCTTTGTTAAGGGCAGATCCTGCCTCTTAAACCTGGTTGATTTCTTTGAAACAGTCACCAAGGCCATTGACGAGGGGAAGGTGGTCCACACAGCCTACCTGGACCTTGCAAAAGCCTTCGATACAATACCCCACTCAGGCATTATAGATAAGCTCACCAGCTTAAATATAAACCCCTATGTCACTAGATGGGTTGCAAACTGGCTCAAGGACAGAACCCACATGGTTAGAATTGCTGGAGCCATGTCAGACTCCAAACCAGTTACAAGTGGCGTCCCACAAGGCTCAGTCCTGGGACCTCTCTTGTTTGGTATATATTTCTCGGAGGTACAGGCCAACACGGAAGGACTGTGGCTGACCAAGTTCGCAGATTACTGCAAACTGGGCACCATAATAGACTCTGCAGCCGACACAAGCATCCTCCAAAAGGGCCTCATAGAAACAAACAACTGGTGCCAGAGCCATGGCCTCAAGCTAAACGCCAAAAAGTGTATGGTCATCCCCTTTGGCAAAAACAAAGTGCCCACAAATTACCACATAGGTGGTAATCTAAGTACAGAAGAAGTAATTAGGGACCTGGGGACCCAAGTTGATAGCAATCTCTCATTTGACAACCACGTGGCCAAAGTGATTAGAAAAATATTTTATATAGCCCACCTAATCTTGAAGGGATTCACATCTAGATCAGGGGAGGTCATCGTTCCTCTTTACTCATCCCTCATCAGGCCCATAATTGAGTACAATGCCCCTTTTGGGATGTACCTTACCAGACACCTGCAGCAACTGGAAAGACCCCAAAAGTACCTCACCAAGAGGATCAAAGGGCTCAAACAGATGCCATATGCTGCCCGGTTAAAGAAACTCCAGCTCTACTCAGTGGCACACCGCCTGCTCAGAGGCGATCTGTGCCTGACGTATAAAGTCATGTCCAACCTGGAATTAATGGACATGCTGCACCTCAGAAAATCCAAATCCCATCGAGCTATGCGCTCGAGAGACTTGAACCTCAGCACTGAAATAAATAGGACATGTTGGAGGAACAGATTCATAACCCAGAGGCTCCCTTCACTCTGGAATAAAATCCCAGTCCAGGTTAGGCAGAGTCCCTCATTGACTCTCTTCAAAAGGAATCTTGATGAGTGGATGGGACATCGTAGGTTTACCCCGGGTATCACTTCTGTGTCACTGTTAGACAGAGGCACAGTATACTAATCTCGAAAAAGGGCATAGCAAAATTATTTTAAAATGGGTGGCGAAAACCAAACACACTCTGGCTAGGCTTATAAATGCCCTAGGGCAGATAGCCTAGTATGAACCTATGAACACAATCGCAAACACATACAAACCATACACCACACAACACATACATCGTCCAACCCTCACTACAACAAACATAACACACACAAACAAACAAACCTACACAACATGTAAGCATGGGGGCAAGCCCCTCGGCACCCCCCACCCCCCCCTGCTTATATATATTAACTCCGAGATCACACAGACACAAAAAGGAAACACACACCCACACATTTCACAGTCCCTCGCACACAAACATCACACATATACATACATCCACACATTCAGAGACACTCAAACTCCCACACATAACCCTTACAAACACTCACTTACCTTCAATTGCACCTACATCCATACACGATACACTCCCAACACTGCACATCGCGTACCATAAGCCATAACCGCAAATTCTAGATATTCGAATTCGCAATTATGCACTTTTGCTATTTTCAGTTTTCGACTTTATGATTTCGAAATACTGAAAGTCAATATTCCAGTATTTCGAAATTATAAAGTGAACCCATATATATATATATATATATATATCTTCATATATATATATATATCTATATATATATATATATATATATATATATATATATATATATATATATATATATATATATATATACACACACACACACACACACACACACACACACACACACACACACTACATCAATGCCCTAACAAAACACCACTAAAAAAGGAACATGGCATTGCACTTCAGTATACATTGTTCAACTCTTACTCTGGGACTTGTTATGCTTTTAATTATAAACACATTTTTGTATTTCATACTTGATAATTTGAGTCTGTATACTAAATGCAGTGCAAGAAAAGTATACTAATTTTCAATAAATATGCATGTGTTCTTGAATTTAAACTTTTAAAGGCTCTAATTATACTGACAGTACTTCACAGCCAAAATGAAAACATAAAAATAAATTGTCTGTTGTCCTTAACAGCAAATTAAGTTAATTTACGTAACTGTTTATTAATGCCCTGTCTATTCTCCCAACCGAAACATTACAACTGAGCAAACACCACTGGGTAAGGGAATCGAATGTTTGGACAGATATCATCGGAGGCAGACAGCTATGAACTAAAAATGACGCTGGGGCCACATTTCTAATATTGCACTACGATATCCAAACGGTTTTATTTTTTTCACGGGCAGACAGCAAATGCTGCAGGTGAGATGGGAAAGACAGAGGTAACTGGGAAAGTACAGTTGTGTACACTTACCATAAATGTAGATGTTAAGAGTTTATTCACTGTTGCAGTCATTACATTTGGGTAATCCTGCTGGCAGGTTGCCCTCGGTCGGCCTGTATTTCAAAGTCTTGAATCCTGTGTTGGCTGCTGTCGCCCCTTCCCTGATGTCAGGTCGTCAGGGGTATAAAAGAAGCAGCTGACGCCATTTTCTTCAGTTTTTCTTGCCCCAGATGTCAGGTGCCCCTATATATATATATATATATATATATATATATATATATATATATATATATAAAATACATGCACCAATATAAACTTTACCTTCATCTACAAGCAAATACACCACATAGGTAGTATAAATCAGAGAAGGAAAGATAAGTTCCAGCAGAAAAAAGGGGGTTGGCGGGTGGGTAACCTGGACTACAACAGTGAATACACTTGAACATCTACATTTATGGTAAGTGTACACAACTGTACTATGTTCTTCGTGTTTCACTGTTGCAGTCATTACATTTGGGTAGAGTCCCAAAGCTATGGTTGGGAGGCTGGAGCTAAACAGCAGTAGGAGCGGCTATGAGGCCCTGCAGAACTGCAGTGGCGAAGCCTGCCCTGGATTTAGAGTAAAGTGACAGATGATCGTGCTTTGTAAAGGTGTGCACTGAACTCCCAAGTAGCAGCCCCTAAAATATCTTTGGTTGGTACTTCCCTGAGAAAGGCTGCTGAAGTGGCTGTAGCTCTGGTTGAATGTGGCCTAATGCCCTTAGGCACTGGCTTGCCATGGTGAAAATAGCAGAAACTAATGCAGTGATCTATCCACTTTGAAATAGTCTGCTTTGAGATAGCCTTTCCTTGTGATCCTGCAGCATATGCCACTAGTAATTGCTCTGTCTTCCTGAAAACTTTGGTTCTGTCCAAGTAGAATCTAAGCGGTCTGTGTACGTCCAATGAATGCAGAATTTTCTCCCCCTTGTTCTGTGGGTTTGGATAAAAAGTTGGCAGATGAATAGTCTGGTTAAGAGCCACACTGGACACCACCTTAGGCATAAATGTTGGGTTTGTCCTCAGGGAAACCCTGTCTGGATAAAACATGATAAAAGGTTCCACAGCCATGAGTGCCTATAGCTCTGAAACTCATCTTGCAGAAGTTATAGGAGCAGAGCTGTTTTCCAAGATAAAAACTTTATATCAGCGGTAGCAGCTGGCTCAAAAGGAGGCAGGGTGAGTTTTTCCAAGACACAGTTGAGGTCCCATGCAGGTATTGGTGATCTCCTTGGAGGCCTTAAATTTTTGGCTCCTCTGAGGTACTGCTTTAATAAAGGATGAGAAAAGATTGGTGGCTCTGTACTGTAATGAGCCGAAATGGCAGAGGCATGAATTTTAATGGATGAAAAAGATAGGCCTTTGTCCGGCATCTCAGTTAAGTATTGTAAAATCTGAGGAATATTTGGTACAGCTGTATCAGTTCCTTGTGCCTGGTTCCAAGCATAGAATCTCTTCCATTTTCCAGTATAAGATTTTCTAGTACTAGGCCTTCTGGCTTCTAAAATGACATCCATCACAGCTTTACTGAGAGGTGTGTTTTGTATGATTACATTATCCGCCATGCTGCCAGGTTTAAAGTCCCGAGCTGGCTGTGCAGGATCTGATTGTTTTGCTGGGATAGTAGATGGGGTATTTGAGGTAAGGTCCAAGCTGGGCATTGAGACAAGTTCCTTAGGATTGGATAGCAGTACTGGTGGGGCCAGTCTGGGGCAATCAGTATCATCTTTGGCTTCTCCTGTCTGACCTTTAGGAGTACCTTGGGGAGGAGAGGCAGTAGAGGAGAGGCATATACTGATAGGGTTTTCCAGCTGAAAGATAGGGCGCCCACTTTCCATTCTTGTCTGTGATAAGTCCTTGTGCAGAATCTTTTTAGTTGGTAGTTGTGAGGGGAGGCAAATAGATCTATGTCCGGGCATCCCCATTTCTTTGTTATCATGCTGAAGACTTGTGGAGCCAGCTGCCACTCATGGGGATCCATGAGGTGTCTGCTTAGTTCTTCTGCCAGAGTATTTTCCTTTCCTGGCAGGAATTGTGCCTGCAAATGTACTTGGTAAGTCAATGCTATGTCCCACAAAGTCATGGCTAGTCTGCAAAGGAGGTAAGAATGCGTGCCCCCCTGCTTGTTTATATACCACATGACCATGGTGTTGTCTGTCTTTATCAGTAGTTGTCCTGGATGAAGTAGGTCCTTGAAGGCTGTCAGGGCATTTTGAACAGCTAGCATCTCTTTTTGATTGATATGTACCTGCATTTGGTTTGAGTACCATGTGCCCTGAATGCATCTTCCTGCCATGTGGGCCCCCCAGGCATAATCTGATGCATCCGTTGTTAGTGTCTGCCTGACTGGGGGTAATGTGAATGGCTGTCCCTTGTTCTGGTGACAAGCCTTCGCCCACCATCAAAACTCCTGTTGCAGGCAGGGAATGAGAGTAATCATTGTTTCCAGACTGTGGCAGTGTTGAGTCCAAACACTTTTTAGGTTCCATTGAAGTTTCCTCATATGCAGTCTTGCATATGGACTTAGTAGGATGCAGGATGCCATGAAGCCCAAAGCCTGCAGAAATTTTCTTGCAGGTAACTGGGCCTTTGTTGCCAACATTTTGAAATAGGCAGTCAGTTGCCTTTGTTTGTCTGGCGTGAGATAAGCCATCTGGGAAGTTGTATTTAAGCTTGCACCCAGGAATATTATCTCTTGAGAGGGTACTAGTTTTGATTTCTTTTTGTTGACTGTGTACCCTAGGCATGTTAGAAGTCTTTTCACAAACGCCAGATGCTGTAGAAGAATGTCCTTGTTCTCTGCTTGAATTAGACAGTCGTCTAAGTAAGGATATATTTGTATTCCTCTGTCTGCAGAATGCAATTACTGGTGCCAGGCACTTTGTAAAGACCCTGGGTGCAGTAAATAAGCCAAAGGGAAGTGCAGAGAATTGGTAATGCATTGAGCCAGCCTTGAATCTGAGGTATCTTCTGCATGATTGTCTGATTGGGACATGCAGGTATGCCTCTTTTAGGTCTAAAGTCACATGCCAAGCTGCTGCAAAGTCAACATTTTGAATTTTGGTATATCCAGGAATGTGTTCAGAATAGATAGGTCCAGTATTGGTCTCCAGGCCTTGTCCTTTCTGGGTACCAAGAACAGTCTTGAGTAAAATTCTTGTCCCTGCTCTTGCTCTGGTACTTGTTGAATGGCCCCCATGTCCATGAGGGATGAGACTTGTTTTTGTGCCTCTGCCCATTGATTTTTTGGCAGATCTGGCCAGCCGCTTGCATTTGGCAGGGTATGGAAATGGAACTTGTAGCCTTGTGACATGATATTTAGAACCCACTTGTCCTGGGTTATAATGTGTCAATTCTGAGAAAAAAGTGCTAATTTTCCCCCTAAGGGTGCTGCCAGGAGACAAGTGCTTGGTGCAGGTAGGGGGAAGTCATTGGGACTGTTTCCTGTATGGTTGTGATTTGTCTTCGCCAACTTTGGAGGTAGAAGCACCCCATTGCTTTGACCTGTATGAACCATGCGCCTGGGATCTGCCCCTTTGAGGTCTGTCTGACGCAGGAAAGGAACAGTTCTTTGTAGGCCAGTGTATACTAAACCTAGGTGGCTGTACTTGTAAAAAATCTTTGACAGTTTGAATAGATTTAGCTTTGTCCTCCATTTTCTTTAACACCTCTTCTGCCTTAATACCAAACAAAGTATCATGCTGTAAAGGTGCATCGAATAATTTAACTTTGACATGATCAGGCAGATTTTGTTCCTTTAACCAAGCATGCCTCCTAATTACAGAACCCGTAACTGCGGCCCTGCAGGAGGCCTCCAAAGAATCAAAACCACATTGCAAAGTATGCTTTCCAACTTGTTCAGCTGCATGCAATAAATCCTGTATTTCCTTGTTTTCTGCGCAGAGTTTAACAACATTTTCTGTGTAAGCAATGCCATGACATGGTGCTGATATTTGAGCATATGGAACTGACAGTTTAAGGCCCTTATAGTCAAGGTAACAGATGTGTAAACCTTTTTTCCCCATCTATCCAGTGACCTAGAATCTCTGTCAGATGAGGTAGGGTTTTTTGCAGCAGAAGCCTTAACTCCTTTGGGACCCTGTGAAATAGTTTCTGGGTCTGCAGAAGGGTTTGTAAAAAGGAATTTATGAGAGTCAGGAACCCTGTAATATCCGTCAGGCTTAACAGGAGCTGGAGGGTAAGGAGTCGGGGGTAAGACTAGACTATGAAAACACATCATCTACAATGTCTAACAGGTGGAATGGCTAGAGGCCTGTGTTGAGGTAGTAAAAGGAAATCCCTGAGCCTCTTTAGATTCTGAAAAATCTTGGTTCTCCCAGTGGAAATGCTCCCTCATGGTATGCAAGGTTTCCCCAAAAGAATAGTCCTCTGGAGGAGAAGCTGAAGGTATAGATACTTCAGCATCAGAATCCTCATAGGGGGGGAAGAGAATATTCCTGATCAGAAGAGGAATCAGAGGAAATAGAAACCTGATCTGAAGATTCAGTCAGTTTCTTGGAGGGGGTGGGAACCCCTGATCAAGGTAATCAAGTCTTCGGCCATTTTGAGCATCTGTTTTTTGGGCATAGAGGCCTGTCCACGTGGCTCGAGTTTGTTTCTTTGCTTTAGAAGGTGCTTTATTCTTTGCCTTTGAAACTGAAGTTGGTTTAATGTAAAGATGTTTAGGTCTGAATACACACTCAGAAGCTGGTGCCTGCTCAGCGGCTCCGGACCCATCTGAAGGAATAGTATCCGAGGCTCCAATACCTTGAGTTTCCAGTGGCATGGCCGACTCCACATGGGAGTCGGTAGTGGCCTGCGACTCTAAAGTAGCAGGCGTCAGGGGCAGATAGGTATCCTGGGCTCAATGATGTGGTCCCTTTAAAATCCACTCTTAAGAAACGGCAGGTACAATACTAGTATACGACTGGTTGCCACTTTTTTAAGAACAGATGTTATGAATGTTGTTTTTATCTGAAGGACACAGCCCGAAAGCGCTTATCTTGTATACATTGCTGTTTTATCGTTCCTGGTCATTAAATATTGGAATCCAGTGGTGGCTGCTGCTATTTTTTCGTTTTGGGATGTACTTTGCTGTTTAGCAGTTGAACCTTTGGTGAGGTATTTTTATTTTTGTGTTTGGACTTTCTACATGAGGTCGGAGTATCGTGTTAACTATCGCCAACTCAATCGATTCAGTGCTACACTCCTGCCTTCAACACTCATGCCTGTCGCAGATTTTCTTTCACACAATCCATCCACCTCTTTTTGCTGGACATCCTCACTTCCTCTTACCTTCTTCCTGTCTGTCCCAAATCTTCCTCACCAAATTGTCTTCTGCTTTTCTACACATGTGCCCAAACCACCATAATCTGTTCTCTTTGATTTTTTCTGAAATTGGAGCTACTTTGGCTTCTGCTCTTAAGTTCTCATTCCTTAGTCTGTCCCACAATGTGCATCCTACCACCTTCTCCAGGCACTTCATTTCCATCACCTCTAGCTTCTTCAACTGTTCTGCCTTTACTGCCCAGGTTTCTGTACCATACAGTAGTACTGGTTGCACCACTGTCTTGTATATCTTACTTTTCAGCTTCTCTGGCATTCTTCTGTCACAGACTACACCTGATACTATATGCCAGTTGGCTGCAGCCCCTCTGATTATAGTTTTGACCTCTTCATTCAGAATACCCTTCTCCTCAACACCCCTCCCAGATACCCAAATCTGTTTATTCCACTATCTTCCTTCTAGCTCTATTCTCAGCTTCTTCTGTCCTTCTGATTTCCCCAATTTGCTGCCATTGCCACTGTCTTATCTGTGCTTAGTTTCATCCCATGTGCCTTCAGATTTGCATTCCATTCTATTATTCTTTGCTGAAGTTCTAGCTCAGAGTCTGCCTGTACTGCCACATCATCTGCATACAGCCGCTTTGTAAATCTGTTCCCCCCAACCTGTTTGCTAATGTAGTCCATAACCAGTATGAACAACAGTGGGCTCAGAGATGAACCCTGGTGTACACCCACTCCTACTGGGAACCACTCTGTGAGGCCAAACACTGTTTGTACTTGAGTCACTGGGTCCTTGTACACAGCCTGCACTAATTCTACCAAGGTCAAATTCAACCACCACAGTATTGATATGCACCCAATAACTATTTCAGATCATGCGCCAATAACTAAAATAAAAACACAAGGTAATGAAATAAAAATGAGACACTGGTGCTCTCCCAATTATCTGTTGAAGAGAGAGAAATTTAAGGAATGGGTAAGTGGAAATTATTCAGCAGCTATTAACAGAAGATAGAAATTTATTCTGAAAATATAGCTAGGGAGGTGAGTTAAAACTAAAGTGGAGTTTAAAAAATAGAGTGGAAATAAAAGAAAGGGAGATAAAGTGAAGAATCAACAAGAATTATTTAGAGGGACTGACAAATGTTAAAGTATTGAAAAACAGGGGGACTCTCACAGAACAAGAAGAGGAGCAAATACAGAATGCCAAACAGAAAATGAGGCATTACCTCAATAACATGCTTGAGTTCAGAAAGGTTGCTGTTAAACGACTGTTTTTTGATAATAACTCTAGAGCACAAAAACTTTTAGCACAATGACTCAGGCAACAGAAAGGAGAAAGGGCTGGCTGGCATCAAGCTTAGGGAACCTATAACAAGGACGATAACGAGGGATACTGTAGAAGTATTAGAAATATTTAAGAAAATTCTATGCAAGTCAAAGAAATATGGAAATCAAGAAAAGGTACAAAAGAAAATGTTTATAGAAAAATTAAATATGCCAAGGTTGGAGGTAGATGAGGCTCAATTACTAACAGTTAGGACAGGAGGAGATGAGAGAAAATGGTGATGTATAATCAATCTACAGGAAAGCGCCCAGGAATAGATGTTATTCCTGTGGGAGTTTGGAAGCTAGTACGGTAAAATGATAAATATCTGGAAGATTTTGTTTTACAGTATTTTAAGAGAAGTACCAACATCCTGAAAGAAAGCGGCAGTAGCTGTAATACCTACTGAGGATAAAGATCCATCAACTCCAGCTTCATACAGGCTCATTTCATTACTAAACCATGATTATAAAGTGACCATGATTATAAAGTGACCAGGATTATAAAGTGTGTATGTCTACAATGGCTAAATGAACAGCAAAAGTGATACCAAAACTGATGGATATGGATCACTGTGCTTTTGTAGAAGGGAGGCAAATATTTGATAACATTAAGAGAACACTGATGATCCAAACAGAAACAGAATGTAAGAAAATACCACTGTTATTGGTGGGTCTTAATGCAGAGAAAGCATTTGACAGAGTAAAGCTGGGACATTATGAGCAGAGCAATGGAAGCATTTACATTCCCTGATAAAATTACAAAGTTGATTAGGAGGAGGATATATGAGAGATCAGAAGAGAAAATTAAAGTGGGCAGAGTCCTTAAGGTTAAAACATCTTAATAGTTAACAATTAATGTTAGCTTGTAATGTAATTTTAATTAATTGGTTTGGTGGTATTACTGGATTTGCTGGGTCATGTGGTTTTAATTGGTTTGGTGATATTAATGGATTTGCTGGGTCATGTGACTTTTATTTCACCATTTTAATGTGTGTTTTAAACACTATAGTAGTTCTGAATACAGGAACGAAAGTGTTTAACTGATAAATAATTTTTGCTGTAATTCTTACGTGCCGTTTTTTCAGCACCACAGGAGTTCGTTGGTTACTTCTTTTCGTTATGCCTGTTTGGACTAGTTTAGCACTGGAAGTACATCTTTGTCCTCAAGCACTTCAACTGATGGCAAGGAAATTAACAGTCAGGAATCCTTTAAAATCCTTGGAGACCTAACATTACTCATACAACAACTGACACGGTATTTTGATATTCCTGCATCCAAAACTCAGCAGGCTCAACCAGTTGGACTTACTTCCATCACCGACAGCATAGGCTTGCTGTTAACTCAAGCCACACCAACAATGAGGAATCAGATGGAAAAAAAATCAGTGGATTGACTTCATCTGCTGGAAAGCCAACAACTCTGAACTGCAGCACCAGACTGAGCAAGTTGCAAATTTCGGACCAGCAACTGGTAACATTAAAGAACAACTGAACCAGTGTGAGAAGAAGCTCTTAAGCTTCAAATAATTACAGCTAGAAAATACATATTTGCTCAGAAACCTACAGAACAACCAGGTTCCTAGGGGGTTGTGGCTATGGAAGTTCCAAAACGGGGTTTAACCTGGTTCGGAATACCATAAGGAACTATTACAGGTCTTTGACAAGGCTGAGTGCAATTTGATGAGGGCCATGGTAAAATATAATGACCTATAAATTGATCACTTATCTAATGAAATTGATGCCCTTAACTGTTCTTTACTAATGATTTATTATTTGAGCACTTTGAGGTAAACTATCACATCATCTTCACCTCAGTCAATAAAACCTGCGATTTTACACTAAATCAGAAACTTTTGAAGTTCAAAAGAGACTGACAGTTATGCTAAAGGTAATGCCTACCCTAAACCACCATTTGATAGTAGGCAAGGCAATCACCGCGACTGGCCTATCAGAAACAAATTCAATGGTACTACAGGTGAAAGATCCAATCAAACTAGCTCAGAGGAGGCCCCTTTGGAATTGAGGAGGTCAGAAAGGGCGAGAAACAGGAGCCAACACATACCTCTGGACGAACAGAGCAACGACAATAGGTTCATTCAACTAGAGGCAAAGACAAAAAGAAATTACTTAAGATGGAATTTCCAAAGGAACTAAGTCTGAACAAGTCAGTGAATGGGGAATTAGTGGAGGAATCCGTAAAGATAAAACCCCACAGAGACTTTAAACTTTTTAATTTTTCCCAGTAAAAATGTTTCCACCATACATGCCGACATTCTGTCCAAAGGACTTTCATTCACACCTGCTAAAAGGGCAAACCTAGTAAGTACTCTAATAAACTGAGACTATTTATCCATAAATAAAACCTAGCTGAATAGTTTGAGTAACACAGATGCTTTTAGTTGAACAGGTTTGTCTCAAGCAAGGTGTTTTAATCCCGTATGAATAGCAATGTGCAATTATTTGAAAGGATTTGCAACTATGAGATCAGGAGTGCTTTGAGTCAACCTAATACGAGTAGGCATTACAATTTAAACAAGAACTGGATGCCTTTAATGAAACTTGTGTGGACACTAGTTTAAGGGTAATAAAACCAGATAAAGGGGGTGGGCTTCTAATAATGGATGTATCGGACTACAACAAATGAATGAGATCTTTACTGCAAGACAATGCTTATAGGGAGGTTTCCCTCAACTAAATTTTCACAGCTTATGTGAAAATCGATCATGAGCTTTCAGATATGCTTCTGCAGGGGCAACTGCAGAAAAGTCAGTTTGATTACATGCTTAATATGAAGCCAGTTATAGCAGGACATTTTGGTAACCCTAAAATACACAAAAATCTAGACAACCCACCCCTTAGGCCAATAGCTGATGCTAATACAAGTAAAATATTTTTCATAACAAGATTTTTAAATCATTTGTTGAAAGGTTCTGTTTGGAAATGATCCCACATCAGTAGGGACCCCTGGCACCTCCTAGGTCAAATTAATAGTGTTGAATTTAAAAATTTTACAATTTTTGTAGCAAAAGATATCACAAACATGTTTTCAGTTATTCTGCATGAATAGGCGCTCAGATGGTTTGAGGAACAGCAGGTAATACTGGGGGATTTGCAGCAAAAAAAAGTAAATTTAGCAGTGGATCTCGTGGGACTTGTACTTAAAAATAACTGCATCTTTCTGAAAATCAATAGTTTCACCAAGTCACAGGGATGGCAATGGGGATGGAGAGCACCCCCACTTTTGCCAACTTAGTTATGGCACACTGGGAGCATTTATTCATATTCAACAGCTCCTTTAAAAATTCTTGGTCGATATACGGATATACACATTCTCTAGATGATATTTTTATTTTATGAAATGAATCCCAGTCCAAGTTGTAAGAATTTTCAGATACATTAACACCACCAATGATTTCTTAAAATTTACATGTAGATTTGATTTTGATAGAATTTCATACTTCGATATCGAACTTACAAAAAATTTCGAAAAAGTACCTTCTCTAATAGTTATCTGCATTAGGACAGTTGGCACCCGCTTCACCACAAGAAAGTGATTGTCAAAGGTCAGATGGTTCGAATGTGAACTGGTAATGGATATGTTTTGCAAGAGAGGGTACCCTCTACCACTCTTACAAGAAATTAAGAATGAAGTGGTTATGAAAAGACAGAATGGCTTCTATTCACCAATTTTAAATAGTACTCCGTCCACCAAACATCAATTAATGTCACACATCAGACGCAATGAATTTCAGAATAACATAAAATTATTTAAAACCACATTTATGGTGGATAGTAAGCATCTACATCATAACATCAACAGCTTAGGTTGTGGGTTGTCAAATCCTAAAACATCAACACCTAAGCGTCGAAAGCCAACAACAGCGAACAGCCACATCATCAAATTCTTTCCTCGGGAAAGAATTCGGTTGGCCATCTGTAAACAAAATACACAAACACACCCAAACATAGTGGGGGGCTTCGCTGGGGGCTGTGCCCCCCACACCCACCCTCACTAAATATATCAACTCCAAGATCGCTCTACATTGGGGAAAGGGCAAATCCCCAATAATGGCCATGCAAATTGTTTCTCGAGGAAAGAATTTGATGATGTGGTCATTCGCTATTGTAAGCGGTCGACTCTTAGTTGTCGATGATTAAGCATTCGACAACCTAAGCTGGCGACAATTCAATAGGAACCCAACAGTAAGGCTATTGTGGACTGTCTTTTTAGGAACTGGACTATTTTGAGGTCCGATAACTTACTGATGAATAAGTTAGGCAACAAGCCACACATTGGTTTTAGGAAAGACCAATGTTTTAAAAACCTGATGGAACAGGTCAAATGGGAGAGTAAAGTTTCACACAAACACAAATGTTTAAATGTGACCACTGTAAATATATTAAAAAGGTTGACAGTTTCATAGTGAAGGGAGAAACTTTCAAAGTCAATGGCCACTGTTCTTGTGATTCTTATCAAGTAGTTTATTTGGTCTGTTGTGAGTCATGTCCTGCTTTTTTTACGTTGGAAAGACTAGCAGGAAATTAAGAAACAGGATATATGAACATATGGTAGATACTGAGAATTATGAAACCACTAACGCACTTTACAGACACACAGTAGACAATAAACAGCACACATTCAAGTTTGTTATTTTAGGCCAGATTTTAAAAGATCGACAGGGCAATACTGTAGAGGAATATCTTTATAAGAATGAATTGAAATGGAAATTGAAATTAGATGCAACATGTTACCCTGGACTGAATAATTCTGTCTCTGTTTCTTCTGTTGTAAGGTTAAAACATCTTAATAGTTAATAATCAATGTTAAGCTTGTAATGTAATTTCAATTGACTGGCTTGGTGGTATTATTGGATTTGCTGGGTCATGTGACATTTTTACTTCACTATTTTAATGTGTGTTTTTAACACAATAGAAGTTCTGATGCAGCTCTGAATATAAATACAGGAATGAAAGTGCTTAACTGATGACTAAATAAACGTTTTTTGGTGTCATTCTTACGTGCCATTTGTTCAGCAGCACATAAGATTGTTAGATCCTACAAACACCTTGAGAGATATAGAAACTATAAAAGAATTACCATAACTGTAGTTCAATAAAAGGGACAAATGGTGTCCCCAAGAGTCTCATTCCTCCAGAAGTCATTTGTGGGAAATGGAGGGGGACAGAGGGTGCGGAACTGAGGAAGAATAAAAATGGACAAGACAGATGGAACATCATGCTAAGTGCTTAACTTTTTTATCTGATGTTCCTCAACTACCTAAACTTCTGGGTGGACTCTAAGGAAGGATATTTCTGAGTACGGTTTGAGCCAAAGGCTGCTTTCCCCCTTCAGTCCAAATCAAGTTTGCAATGAGTGATAAAGGTAACAGGATTTGCTCAGGTTGCAGGCGCACACACATCATCCATGGATGCTCTAGACTGGAATACAATGGAAGTAGCCATAGATCTGGTTGAATGAGCCTTTAATGGTTTTGGTAAGGGGGAGTCAATTTAAATCAATTTACTGTAGATAAACGAAATGCAATCCATCAACCATCTAGCTAAAGATACCTTTGTAACTGATTCGCTCAACTTATGTGCAAAGGAAACAAACAGCTGAGTTGTCTTTCTAATCTCTTTTATTCTGTGTAGGTAGAAACATAACTGTCTATGAAAATCCAGTAAGTGCAGCATATATTTATTTGTAAAGTTTGGGAAGAACACAGGCAGGTTAATGGCTAGAAAGGAAACACTGGCATGTACGGTGACCCTATCCTTACGAAAAATCAAGTATGGGGGCTTAGAAGATAAGGCTTGAAGTTCTGAAATTCTTCTAGCAGATGTAATTCCAACTAAAGACAGTTTTCCAAATCAAAAATTTTAAATCACATTTAGCTGAAGGTTCAAATGGGGAATGTGTTAAGGCTTGCAGTACCAAATTTAAATTCCATGGTGGTATGGGATTTTTATAAAGGGGTCGGAGTAGAAGGGTACCTTTCAAAAAGACTTTGCAAAGTTTAGAGGAAGCTAGGGAAAAATTCTGTAACCCCACATGAAACTTGGAGATTGCTGTTAGCTGAACTTTAATAGTTGATGAACTAGCACCTCAATCAACCCCACTAAAAATTCAAAGCAGAATGAATCAGAGCTGAGGACGGGTCTACCCGATTTTGTTCTGCCCAATAAACAAAGCTTCTCCATTTGCTCCTGTAGTTTCCTCGAAGAAGGTTTACGGAAAGATAAAAGTATTGAACAGACAAGCGAAGAGAGCATTGGTTGCCTGGCTATTAAGTGAAATGCAGAAACCATGCAGTCAGCTTGAGATTTGAAATGTCCTGGTGAACCATGCCTGCCGGGTGAGACAGAAGGTCTGTAGTTGGATCCAGAATCCAAGCTGGTTACAAAAGATGAGGCCAAAGGAAGGGGAACCAAATATGTTGAGGCCAGTAAGGTGCAATGAGGATTACTTTGCTCTTCAACCTGGCTGCTTTCTGAAGGAATTTGGGAATTAATGGAGTCTAAGGATAAGCATATAGAAGACCGGGAGGCCAATCATGGGGTACAACATCCACCAGTGACTCCACCAGTGGGGGGATTAAGGCAAAGAAGCTGCTGCACTTGTTGTTTAGGGGAGATGCAAAAAGATTGCAGCAAGGCTGGCCCCACTGATGGAAAATTATATCTGTCACCTTGTTGTTGAGAGACCACTTATGAGGTAATAAGATGGACCTGCTTGGTTTGTCTGTTATCAAGTTAAACTTCCCCGGAATACGAGTTGCCATTAGAAAGCAATTGGAAGAAATTGCCCACTGCCACACCCTTAGGGCTTCTCGACACAGGGGGGGCAAGATCAGTTTCCTCCTTGTTTGTTGATGTACCAAACTACTTGCTTGTTGTCCATTTGGACTAAAAATGTTCAGAGAGGGAAAGAATTCTGGAATTCTTGCAAAAAAGCACCTCGCTCATTTCCAGAACACTGATATGCAAGTTAACCTCTTCGAGGGACCAAGTGTCTTGGACGGTCTTCCCAGAAAATGCCCCCCACCCCCAATCTGGTAAGCGTCTATGGTCACAATGGCCATGGGCTGAGGGAGAATGAAAGGATGACCTTGCAACGGGTGTTGTGACTGCATCCACCAGGAAAGATACCGTTTGCATACCAGAGTTATTCTTATCTTTGCCGAAATGGGTTAAGAGAGAATTGACCGTTGCATTTGTAGCATCCATTGCTGAATTCTCATGTGATACCTTGCCTACGGGAACTAAAATGACTGTTGCTCACATTGATCCCAGGGCTTGTAGAATCAACAAGGTTGAAATTCTGGTAGTGCAAATTATTTTCTTGACCTGACTTCTTATTGTTTGTACTCCAGAAACAGGAAGAGATGTTACCATAAATTCTGTGCTGAACTTTGCTCTTATGAATTCCTATCTCTGAGTTGGTTGTAATTGTGACTTGTTGCAATTGATGGTTATTCCAAGATTTGAACAAGTCTGCAACACTTGGTCTCATTCTTGTACCAGCTGATGCCTGGTGGGAGCAGCAATGAGCCAGTCATCCAAGTATGGAAACACACAGAATCCCTGCAGTCTCAAGTGAGCTGCTACCACTGCCATACACTTAGGGAAAGCCCTGGGGACTGTGGTGAGGCCAAAGAGCAATGCTCTGAACTGGTAATGACTAGCTCCCAGCTGGAAGCACAAGTATCTTCTGGATTGCCTGTTCATTTTTTATGTGGTAGTACGAATCCTCAAGGTCTATTGAGCACATCCTGTCATCCTTGGTCAGAAATGGCAGAATGGACTGAACCATGACCATCCAGAACTTGGTGTGTCAAACCGATCTGTTCAACACCCAGAAATCTAAACTCTGTTTCCAGTGCCCTGTCTTCTTTGGCACTAAAAAGAATCTTGAGTAAGTTCCGGATTCTATTTAGTCTGGAGGGACTGCTTGGATGACTCTTTTCTAGCATCTTTTGGATTTCTATTGCTGCTGTTTCCCTCTGCCTGGGTGGAACATCAGGGATTTTCCTGGTTAGCAGAGGTGGTAGGGAAAAGGGAATAATATAACCTCTGGAAATAAATTATCTGCACCCAAGTGTCCTTTGTTATGTTTAGCCAGGCTTCCTGGTGCAGAGATAAGTGACTCCCAGCTGCCTCCAGTAGATGTCAGTCAGTCCTCTCTTCAGGGGTGCTGAAAGGGTCTGTTGGAAAATGTACCTGTAGCCCCTCGGTTTTGCAGGCCTCCTCTACCACAGAGGCATCTTCTGCCATTATTGCTCCCCCCTCTGCCTCTGGGGGAACTACCTCCATGTGCGTCCAAGAAAGGACCTGGAGACTTCCTGAAGCACATCTTTCATCTTCCCCACTAATTCCTGGAAAAGGTCCGTTGATGGTGTCTAAAAATGTATGCCCACTGCAGAGAGGGTCTTTCCATCTTTCTCACACCCGGACTGTGTTATCTTTTACTGTGGGGCCAAACAAAGAAGAGTTGTTGAAAGGAGCATTGATGAAAGATGACATGAAGGGCTCCACAAAACCACACAGACACATCCAGGCATGCCTCCTGATGGAAATACATGAACCTGCGGCCCTTGAGGCACCTTCTGCAGCATGCAAGATGAGCCTCATGGACGAATTTGCAATAGATTGAAGGATAGACAAAGTGCAGTTGTGTACACTTACCACAAATGTAGATGTTCGAGTATATTCACTGTTGCAGTCATCACACTTGGGTTATCCTGCTGGCAGGCTACCCTCAGTCGGCCTGAGTTCCAAAGTCTAGGTCCGGCATCAGTTGCTGTTGCCTCTTCCCTGACGTCAGTGCGCCAGGGGTATAAAAGATGCAGCCGACACCATTTTCTTTTTTTCTTGCCCCAGATGTCAGGTGGCCCCAAAAGAGTAGGCTAAAAATATGCCAATAAAACATGCATGCACCAAGTTATATGATATAGCTTCATCTACAAGCAAATACACTACATAGGTTGTATAGATTAGAGAAGTGCAGATAAGTTCCAGCAAAGATAAGGGGGATGGAGGGTGGGTAACCTGGACTGCAACAGTGAATACACTCGAACATCTACATTTATGGTAGGTACACAACTGTACTATGTTCTTCGTGTTTCACTGTTGCAATCATTGCACTTGGGTTGAATCCCAAAGCTATGGTTGGGAGGCTGGAGCTAAACAGCATTAGGAGCAGCTATGAGGCCCTGCAAAATTGCAGTGGCAAAGCCTGCCCTGGATTTAGAGTAGAGTGGTAAATGACAGTGCTTTGTAAAAGGTGTGCACTGAACTCCAGGTAGCAGCCTCTAAAATGTCTTTGGTTGGTACTCCCATGAGGAAGGCTGCTGAAGTGGCTGCTGCTCTGGTTGAATGTGGCCTAATGCCCTTAGGCACTGGCTTGCCATGTTGTGAATAGCAGAAACGAATGCAGTGGCCTATCCTCTTTGAAATAGTCTGCTTAGAGATAGCCTTTCCTTGTGATCCTGCAGCATATGCCACTAGTAGTTGCTCAGTGTTTCTGAAAGCTTTAGTTCTGTTCAAGTAAAAGCATAGCTGTCTGTGTATGTCCAAAGAATGCAGAATTCTCTCCCCCTTATTCTGTGGGTTTGGATAAAAAGTAGGCAGATGAATAGTTTGCTTAAGGGCCACACTGGACACCACCTTAGGCATAAATGTCGGGTTTGTCCTCAGAGAAACCCTGTCTGGATAAAAAATAATAAAAGTTTCCACAGCCATGAGTGCCTGTAGCTCTGAGACTCATCTTGCACAGGTTATTGCTAAGAGCAGAGCTGTTTTCCAAGATGAACATTTTATATCAGCTGTAGCGGCTGGCTCAAAAGGAGGCAGGGTGAGTTTTTCCAAAAATTAATTGAGGTCCCATGCAGGTATTGGTGATCTCCTTGGAGGCCTTAAGTTTTTGGCTCCTCTGAGGTACTGCCTTAACAAAGGATGAGAGGAGATTGGTGGCTCTGTATTGTAATGAGCCGAAATGGCAGAGGCATGAATTTTAATTGATGAAAAGGATAGGCCTTTGTCCAGCATCTCAGTTAAGAATTGCAAAATCTGAGGAATATTTGGTACAGCTGTTATTCCATGTGCCTGGTTCCAGGCACAGAATCTTTTCCATTTTCCAGCGCAAGATTTTCTGATACTAGGCTTTCTGGCCTCCAAAATGACATCCATCACAGCTTTAGTGAGAGGTGCGTTTTGTATGACTGCATTATCTGCCATGCTGCCAGATTTAAAGGTCTTGAGTTGGCTGTGTAGGATCCAATTGTTTTGTTGGGACAGTAGATGAGGTATTTGAGGCAAGGTCCAAGCCGGGCATTGAGTCAAGTTCCTTAGGATTGGATACCAGTACTGGCGGGGCCAGTCTGGGGCAATCAGTATCATCTTTGGCTTCTCTTGTCTGACCTTTAGGAGTACCTTGGGGAGGAGAGGCAATGGAGGAAATGTATATACTGCTAAGTTTTTCCAGTTGAAAGATAGGGTGTCCACTTTCCATGCTTGTCTGTGATAAGTCCTTGTGCAGAATCTTTTTAGTTGGTAGTTGTGAGGAGAAGCAAACGGATCTATATCCAGGCATTCCCATTTCCTTGTTATCATGCTGAAGACTTGTGGATCCAATTTCCACTCGTGGAGATC
Source organism: Protopterus annectens (assembly GCF_019279795.1). NCBI lineage: Eukaryota > Metazoa > Chordata > Ceratodontiformes > Protopteridae > Protopterus > Protopterus annectens. The sequence continues at coordinate 818,234,697 of NC_056739.1, forward strand.
CATGAGGTTTCTGCTTAGCTTGTCTGCCAGAGTATTTATCTTTCCTGGCAGGAACTGTGCCTGCAGATGTACTTGGTAAGTCAATGCTGTGTCCCACAAAGTCATGGCCAGTCTGCAAATGGGGTAAGAATGAGTGCCTCCCTGCTTGTTTATATACCACATGACCGTGGTGTTGTCTGTCTTTATCAGTAGTTGTCCCGGGTGAAATAGGTCCCTGAAGGCTGTCGGGGCATTCTGAACAGCTAGCATCTCTTTCTGACTGATATACAGATGCATTTGGTTTGTGGACCATGTGCCTTGAATACATCTTTCTGCCATGTGGGCCCCCCAGGCATAATCTGATGCATCTGTTGTTAATGTCTGCCTTGCTGGGGGTAAAGTGAATGGCTGTCCCTTGTTCTGGTGACAAGCCTTCGCCCACCATCGAAACTCCTGCTGCAGGCAGGGAATGAGGGTAATTACTGTTTCCAGGCTGTGGCAATGTTGAGCCCAAACACTTTTTAGGTACCATTGAAGTTTCCTCATATGCAGTCTCGCATATGGAATTAGTAGAATGCAGGATGCATTAAGCCCAAAGTCTGCAGACTTTTTCTTGCAGATAACTGGGCCTTTGTTGCCAACAGTTTGAAATATGTAGTCAGTTGCCTTTGTTTGTCTGGCGTGAGATAAGCCATCTGGGTAGTTCTATTTAAGCTTGCACCCAGGAATATATCTCTTGAGAGGGTACTAGTTTTGATTTATTTTCGTTGACTGTGTACCCTAGGCCTGTTAGGAATCTATTTACAAATGCCAAATGCTGTAGTAGAATGTCCTTGTTCTCTGCTTGAATGAGGCAGCCGTCCAACTAAGGATATATTTGTATTTCTCTGTCTGCAGAATGCAATTACTGGTGCCAGGCACTTTGTGAAGACCCTGGGTGTAGATAAGCCAAAGGGCAGTGCAGAGAATTGGTAGTGCATTGAGCCAGCTTTGCATCTGAGGTATCTTCTGATGTTTGTCTGATTGGGACATGTAGGTATGCCTCTTTTAGGTCTAAAGTCACAAGCCAAGCCTTCTTGCCCAGCATGGGCAGAAGCTGCTGTAGAGTTAACATTTTGAATTTTGGTATATCTAGATATGTGTTTAGAATAGATGGGTCCAGTATTGGTCTCCAGGTCTTGTCCTTTCTTGGTACCAAGAACAGTCTTGAATAAAATCCTTGTCCCTGCTCTTGCTCTGGTACTTGTTGAATGGCCCTCATGTCCGTGAGGGATAAGACTTGTTTTTATGCCTCTGCCCATTGATATTTTGGCAGGTCTGGCCAGCTGTTTGCCCTTGGCAAGGTATGGAAGTGAAACTTGTAGCCTTGTGACACTATGTCTAGGACCCATTTGTCCTGGATTAGTATGTGCCAATTTTGAGAAAAAAGTGCTAGTTTTCCCCCTAAAGGTACTGCCAGAAGATAAGTGCTTGGTGCAGGCAGGGGGAAGTCATTGGGACTGTTTCCTGTATGGCTGTGATTTGTCTTCTCCACTTTTGGAGGTAGAAGCACCCCATTGTTTAGACCTGTACGAACCTTGGGGCTGGGATCTGCCTCTTGGGCGTCTGTATCTGCCCCTTTGCGGTCTGTCTGACACTAGAAATGACCAATTCTTGGTAGGCCAGTGTCTGCTAAATCTTGGAGGTTGTACCTGTAAAAAATCCTTAACCGTTTGCATAGATTTAGCTTTGTCCTCCATTTTCTTTAACACCTCCTCTGCTTTAACACCAAACAATGTGGTATGCTGTAATGGAGCATCTAATAATTTTGCTTTGACATGGTCAGGCAGATTTTGTTCCTTTAACCAAGCATGCCTCCTGATGACAGAACCCGTAACAGTGGCCCTGCAGGAGGCCTCCAAAGAATCAAAACCACATTGTAAAGTATGCTTTCCAACTTGTTCAGCTGCATGCAATAAATCCTGCATTTCTTTGTTTTCTGCACATTCAGAATTTATCAACATTTTCTGTTTAAGCAGTGACATAATATATTGCTGATATTTGAGCATATGAAACTGACAATTTAAAGCCCTTATAGCCAAGGTAGCAGAGGTGTAAATCTTCTTTCCCCATCTGTCCAGTGCCCTAGAATCCCTGTCAGAGGGGGTAGGGTTTTTTGGCAGTGGATGCCTTGACCCCTTTGGGACCCTGAGAGATAGTTTCTGGGTCAGCAGTAGGATTTTTGAAAAGGAATTTATGAGAGTCAGGGACCCTATAGTACCTGTCTGGCTTAAGAAGAGCTGGAGGTAAGGAGTCAGTGGTCAGACTGGACTCTGAAAATACACCATCTACAATGTCTAACACAGGTGGAATAGCTAGGGGCCTGTGTTGTGGGAGTAAAAGGAAGTCTCTGAGCCTTTTCTTAGATTCTGAATAATCTTGGCTCTCCCAGTGGAAATATTCCCTCATGGTATGCAAGGTTTCCCCAAAAGAGTAATCCTCAGGAGGAGAAGCTGAAGGGATAGATTCTTCAGCATCAGAATCCTCATAGGGAGGAAGAGAGTATTCCTGATCAGAAGAGGAATCAGAGGAAATGGAAACCTGATCTGAAGATTCATATTCTGTCTCTTGCCTAGGCCTTTTATCAAGAGGGGTATGGGAACCCCTGATCAAAGTAATTAAGTCTTCGGCCATTTTGAGCATCTCTTTTTTTGGGCATGGAGGCCTGACCATGAGGCTGTTGTACTTGTTTATTTGTCTTTAAAGGTGCTTTAGTCTTTGCCTTTGTAGCTGGAGTCGCTTTAATGTATAATTGAGTAGGTCTGAAAACACCCTCAGAAGCCGATGCCTGCTCAGTGGCTCCGGACCCATCTGAGGGAATAGTCTCCGAAGGTCCAATACCCTGAGCTTCCAGCGGCCTAGTCGACTCCATGTGCGAGTCTGTAGCGGCCTGCGGCTCCAAAGTAGCAAGCGTCAGGGGCTGCGAAAGTGCCTCACTGAGAACCGGAGACTGGCTTACAGGAAGCCTCGTTGTCGGTTTTGGATCTCGGATGCCTGTCCTTTTCTTTTTCTTTGCGTTTCTTGTGAATTCCGGTAGTCGAATGGCTATCCGACGGCATTGTGTAATTATGCCAAAAGTAGTGAAATGCAAAATCATACCGAAGCTTGATAGTGAGTTGGTTAAATCTAGCACAAAAACGACAACTAGCAACGTCGTGGTCAGGGCCTAGGCAAGGAATACAGTAAGAAGGAAAGTCCTTATGAGGTATTTGCTTCCCACAAGAAATACAATTATTAACTTTTTCTGACATCGGTCTGGAGCAAGAAAAAAGTTTTCCCCAATGGGGTACTTAGCTTTTAATGAAGATTTAGGATCTGAAATTCGAACACGAAAATCTCAGGAGTCGGCCGACCGGCACTTGCGAACCGCTTCTGCTTCGGGCACCGCGCGGCAAGAAAGACTGAAGAAAATGGCTTCGGCTGCATCTTTTATACCCCTGGTGCACGGACGTCAGGGAAGAGGTGACAGCAACCGATGCCGGACCTAGACTTTGGAACTCCGACCGACTGAGGGTAGCCTGCCAGCAGGATAACCCAAGTGTAATGACTGCAACAGTGAAACACAAAGAACATCTGCGAGGCCAAAGAAGTTTGCATCTCCACAGTAGTGGCACTTGAAAGGGAGTTTGAAAGTTCCTTAATCAAGTCCCTTTGCAGTCTCGTGAAGTGTGCCAAGTAGTTCAGCAATGCAGAGCAAACGTTGTGGACGCATAAAGTCAATTCCCAAATCTGTCCAGTGCCCTAGATTCTCTATTAGGGGGATGTGGAACTCTGTTCCACGAATTCCTTCTTTGTAGCTGCTGCCACATCCATTGCATCAACTTGTACCTCTTTACTCCAATGTTCTCTTTCTACCGGTGGCTCCAGAATCCTGTTTGGTCTCTTGCAGATCAACTCAACTGTATCAGGTTCCTTCCACGCCTGCTTAGAAACAAAATCACTAAGTTCATCAGCAGGTGGCGTAACCCAGGAGGTAGATGGGCCAGTCCCAAAAGCTTCCAGAAATACTGACTCTTCAGGAGTTGGATTTCGGGCAGGTCAACCACTCTTCTGGATGTCTCCAAATGAGTCTTCATCAGGTGGCGATTTGGGAGACCCTTCTCCCTCATCAAAGTCAGTATCTTTAGTGATGTACTCTTTGGGAGAGTACAAGTGCCTCCTTTTGCATGCCCTCTTCCTAGGGACTTCTTCCATGGGATGATCCAGAGAAGTATTAGAAGAGATGACAATAACCAGCTGGATAGTCTGAAAGCATTGGTCTGGCTGTCCTCATGGATTAGAATGCTAAGGATCATGGTGCAAAGTCACCTGAGAGGTAGAGGGTGGATTAGAGGGGAAAAGGACCAGTCTGACCTGCTGGAGCAGAGAAAACCCTCTTCACAACCACGAAAGCAGATGGCTCAGGACAGAAGTCAGTCAACGGAGCAGAGAAAGCGAGTTTCTAGCCTGCCACTTCCCTCTGCTTTGACAGCAATCTGCCCAAGGCGGAAGCCAGATCCAAGCTATCCAAAGCCAAAGCTCCAAGAGGAAGAGATGGCTCCAAATTCTTCAGAGTCAATCTCATCTTCTCGGATCCGACCTGGAAGGTTCGGCTCCAACAGTCACATGGATCCGCAAATGTCGGGGCTAATGCACTCAGAGTAATAGATATGAAGATGAATTTCTCTTCAGATCTGACAAAAAAGCGCCCAGAAAGCTCAGATCCAAGGACACTAACACCACAAGTTGGGTCAGAGGAGGAGTTATTAATGGAATGGTAGATCGACGATGTTCCTGACCTGAAGGAGTAGGAACCGTGAAGACTCCCTCTGAGTTTACTCCAAGAAAAATCTCATCTTTTCCACATCTGCCTCCATGACAGTGAGACATCTGGAGGAATGAGAGGATACCACCAAAGGAGACTTAAGAGTGATGCTCTAAAAATGGGGAGGGCACCCTGGAAGGGACAGGATAGACTCTAGGTGAATACAGTATGTGGCAATGGTTTAGGATCTGGGGACTTTGAATCAGCAGTACATTTTGTTGGATCCAAGCGTGTTGGACTGGAAAGACATTTGGTCAGATCTGAGGATGGTCAGATCCCTGGAGACTTTGGATGCAATTTTTCCCCTCATTTTTTTCGGCTCCGAGGACGTAGAAGCAGAAGAATCCAAAGATCTGGACCTTTTTGAAGGGTCCTTAGTTTTTCATTTTAGGAGACTGAACTCCAGATATGGCTTCAGAGAAAGGAGTTTGCAACAAACCCTTTTAACATTAATTTACTGTTTCTTTCAGATAAAGCTCATGGATTGAAACCATGACAAATTTCACAATCTTGGTTAACATGTTCCGGCCTTAAACAATAAACACAGAGTGTGGGATCTAAAAAGACATTTTATGTCCACATCTCTCACATTTTTTAAATCCTTTCTCAGACGTAGCTTAGGAAAGACTTATAACAAAAATCAGTAACTGGAAGAAAAAAAAACAGTGAAAATTTTTTAACCAGCAAAAACAATAACTAAAAGAAAAAAACAGTTAGGAAAAAGATAATCGATTTTTTTTCTAATCAAGAAGAGAAGAAGGGTTAAATAACAAAGAGGAAACTGGAGGATTACGATACCCTTGAAGCGAAAGGATAAACGGGGTAGGAAAGGACTACCAAGAATGGTAGTGTAGAATACACTAAGTGTAAAAACTGGAATAAAAGTGAATAAAGATATTAAAACACTGAAGATACAGACTAAACTATGTAACGGAAAGAGATGAACTAAACACTAGTATTGAAGAAAATTTTTTTGAGAGAATTCACCTATCTTAATGAATTAGCAAAGCAGCTGCAGTCGACCATGCCTAGTCACAAAAGCAGGAAAAGTACAGTTTTGTACCTACCATAAATGTAGATGTCCGATAGATATGCAACTGCAGTCATAACATATGGGTTGTCCTGCCTCAGTCAGCCCTCGGTCGGCCGGATTCCAAAGTCTGGGTCCGACGTCGGCTGATGTCGCATTTCTCTCCGACGTCAGAGCGGCTGGAGTACATAAGCATCAGCCGACGCCATTTTCTTCAGTGTTTCTTGCCCCAGATGCCAGGTGCCCTCCAAGGAAGGCTGTAATCAAATTGGAAGACAAAAAGCAAGCAACGTAATCCTCCTCTATGCTACCACTCCTAAAAAAAAGAAAAAAAAAAAAAAAGCAGCAAAACTGAACAAAAAAAAAAAAAAAGTGATCCAAAAGAGTTTATTTTTAAGCGGCTGCTCTACTAAAGGCAGACTTCTTCAGAGTCAACTTTAGGAGTGGTAGCATAGAGGAGGATTACGTTGCTTGCTTTTTGTTTTTTCTAAAATTGGAAGACAAAAACAGGATTCCAGACAAATAAGTAAGCAATAAACAGATACACCATAACAGATATCCCCAGCTAAGAGAAACAGGGATAGGAGTGGACCCAAGGCATAGAGGGGTATGGAGGGAGGGAAAATCCGACTGCAGTTGCATATCTATCGGACATCTACATTTATGGTAGGTACAAAACTGTACTATGTCCTTCAAGAATGCAACTGCAGTCATAACATATGGGTTGAATACCATAGCTTAGCTGGGGGAGGAGGAATGCTCTAGGAAAGAGATGGTGTGTCAATCAAACCCTGCAGGACTGCCAAGCAAAGCCTGCTCTGGATCTGGAGTATAAAGGGAGATTGTAGTGTTTGGAGAATGTATGCACGGAGCTCCATGTAGCAGCTTCTAGAATGTCTTTTGTAGCCACCCCTCTTAAGAATGCTGTAGAGATGGCTGTAGCTCTGGTGGAGTGTGGTCTGACATTGGCTGGGACATTCTTCCCATGGAAGGAATAACAAAATTTGATGCAATGTCCAATCCAGTTTGAAATAGTCTGTTTGGAAATTGCTTTTCCTTGTACTCCAGGGGCGAAGCTACAAAAGCTGATCAGACTTCCTACTGGTCTTGGTTCTGTCCAGGTAGTAGCGAAGTTGTCTGTGAATGTCCAAGGTATGCAACAGTCTTTCCCCTTTGCTCTCAGGATTGGGGAAGAAAGTAGGCAGGTGAATAGCTTGATTTAAAGAAACCCTAGATACCACCTTTGGCATAAAAGTAGGGTTGGTTCTAAAGGAGACCCTGTCTCTGTGAAAGATTATGAACGGTGGTGTTGCCATTAGGGCCTGTAGTTCCGAAACCCTTCTTGCTGAGGTAATTGCCAACAGAAAAGCGGTCTTCCATGATAAAAAATTGTAAGTCCACTGAAGCTGCTGGCTCAAAGGGAGGTAGAGTCAGTTTTTCTAGGACAAAGTTGAGGTCCCAAGCTGGCACTGGAGCCTTTCTTGGTGGCTTAATGTTCTTGATTCCCCTGAGGAATTGCCTTAAAGGATGTGAAAACACAGGCGGATCAGTGTTATATCTAGCTGAGATAGCTGAAGCATGTATCTTTATGGAAGAATATGAGAGTCCATTCTGTAGCATATCTGCCAAATATTCCAGGATGAGTGGGATATTCAATAATGATGCATCATGTCCCTTGCTGGTATTCCAAATGCTGAATCTCTTCCATTTTGCTAAGTAAACCTTTCTGGTGGATGGTCTTCGAGCTTCTGTTAATATCCGCTGAACTTTCTTGGAGAGAGATAGATTGAGGTTATTCATGGGATCTCCCAGGCTGTTAGCTGCAGTGTCTGAAGGTTTGGATGCACTGTTTTGAAGTTGTGTTGAGTCAAAAGTAGGGGCCATTGGGGAAGGGCCCACTTTTTGTTGTGACATATGCTCCGTAGTAGTGGGTACCAGTGTTGTCTTGGCCAGTCTGGAGCTATTAGGATCCCCTTGGGCCTCCCTGCTTTGATCTTTAGTAATACTGTGGTCATCAGTGGTAGAGGTGGGAATGCATAGATTTTTAGAAAGTTCCAGTTGAATGAAAGAGCATCTATTTTCCAAGCTTGTGGATGGTATGTCCTTGAACAGAATTTTTGTAGATGATGGCTGAGGTGGGAGGCAAATAGGTCTACTTCTGGCCTGCCCCATGTCGAGGTGAGTTGTGTGAAGATTTTCAGATGTAACCTCCACTCGTGTGGATCTATGAAATTCCTGCTTAGGCTGTCTGCCAGCACATTGTCTTTGCCTGGAACAAACTGGGATTGCAACTGTATGTTTAGGCTCAGTGATTTTTCCCAAATATTCATTGTCAGTCTGCATAGGGGGTAGGAATGGGTGCCCCCTTGCTTGTTTATGTACCACATCACAGTGGTGTTGTCTGTCCGTATCAGTAGATGGCCTTGCTGAAGTTGTTGTCGAAAGGCCTCGATGGCATGCATTACTGCCAGCACTTCTTCTTGGTTTATATGCAGATGTGTTTCCTTTGGAGACCATTGTCCTTGTATACAACTGCCCTCCATGTGCTACCCCCATCCAAGGTCTGAGGCATCTGTGGTCATGGTCTGTGTTATCTGAGGGTTTTTGAATGACATACCTGTGTTTGCCTGGCTTACCGAGGCCCACCATAGGAATTCCTTTTGTAGGCATGGAATGAGCGGTATGGTTGTCTCTAGGTTGTTGCTGTGCTGAGACCATAGGCTTTTTAGGTACCATTGAAGCTTTCTCATGTGTAGTCTTGCTAATGGAACCAGGAGAATGCAGGATGCCATGTAACCCAGGGCCTGTAGGAATCCCCTTGCAGTCATCTGGGTGAGTTTTGCCAAACCTTTGAAATAATGAGTTAACTTCTCTTGCTTGTCTTCTGTCAGGTAAGCCATTTGAGAGGCTGTGTCTAGATTGGCTCCTAAGAAGGTTATTTGCTGGGATGGCTGAAGTCTTGACTTTTGGAAGTTGACTGTGTTTCCCACAGCCTGTAGCAATTGTATGACATAGCTCAAGTTTTTTGTCAAAATCAATTTGTTGTCCGCTTGTATGAGGCAGTCGTCCAGGTATGGGTAAATTTGGATCCCCTGGAGCCTGCAATGAGCAATTACTGAAGCCAGGCATTTTGTAAATACTCTGGGCAGTAGATAAGCCAAATGGCAATGCTGAGAATTGATAATGCTCTGGCCCTGCAAGAAATCTGAGGTATCTTCTGCAGCTGTGTCTGATAGGGACATGCAGGTATGCCTCCTTGAGGTCCAGAGTAATCAGCCAAGACCCCTTGCCCAGCATGGGAAGGAGTTGCTGTAGAGTCAGCATTTTGAACTTTGGTACTATGAGAAAAGTGTTTAATGCGGACAAATCCAGTATTGGTCTCCATTGAGTTTCTTTTCTTGGAACAAGGAACAGTCTTGAGTAAAACCCCTGGCCTTGTTCTTGTTGTGGAACTCTTTCTATTGCTTTGATCTGAGCAAGCAGAGAAATTTGCTTGATAGCCTCTGCCCTCTGGTTTTGTGGTAGGTTTGGCATGCCTTGTTTTCTTGGTAAGGTATGAAAGTGGAACCTGTAACCTTGGTCTATAATGTCCAAAATCCATTTGTCCTTTGTCAATCTGTGCCAATTGTCTGAAAACAGAGATAATTTTCCACCCAAGGGAGCTTCTATTTGCTCCTTGGTCAGCGGAAGTAGAGGAAAGTCATTGAGATTGTCCCTGTGGGGCAGGGGAGACCCCTGTGTCACTTCTTTGGTTTGCTGGTTGCCATTGCCGTCCCCTGTAAGAACCTCTGTATTGTCCTCTTCCTCGGCCACGCCTGTTTTTACCCCTTTGAAATCTTTCAGGATTAGGAAAGGACCAGTTTTTAGAAGGCCAATTCCTGCTGAATCTGGGTGGCTGAACCTGGAGGAAATCTTTGACCGTCTGAACCTTTTCCAAAGGTGCATCAAGAAGTTTTGCCTTAACATGATCTGGTAGAGGTTGTTCTTTTAACCATGCATGTCTACGAATGACCGCCCCTGTCATAGCTGCCCTACATGAAGCTTCCAATGCATCATATCCACACTGCAGAAAGTGATTGCTGACTTGCTGAGAATTATATACAGCTTCCTGCAAAGACTTCCTGTCTAAAGGTTCAGGAGAGGCCAATGTTTTCTGTAAATCATCTAACAGGTAATCCTGATATTGAAACATATGAAAGAGGCAATTCAGAGCTCTCAGATAAAGTAGTGGAGGTGTAGACCTTTTCCCCATCTCTAATGACCTAGCTTCCCTGTTGGAAGGCAAGGGATTTTTGGAGGTGGATGCTGAAACCCCTTTAGGTCCCTGAGAAATAGTTTCTAAATCAACAGCATGGGCCCTAAAGAAATGAGAATGTGTTTCTGGGACCCTATAATATCTGTCAGGCTTGGCTGGGGCAGGAGGAAGAGTATCCGGGGTAACATTGGAGTCAGAGTATAGGTCATCCAAAACATCAAGCACAGGAGGTATAGCCAGGGGCCTGTGTTGGGGCTTTTGGCCTGTGAACCTCTAATCATGGAAATTAATTCTGCGGCCATAGTCATGATTTGTGTTTCAGGAGTAGGCTGAGGTAAGGCCTTAGCAGTAAGGTGCTTGGTCTTGCTGGCTGCCTTAGCACGTGTGTAGGCCTTAATAGACATGGCCATAGGAGGCCTAGCAGCTCCACGTGCAGGAGTGACTATATCTACAGCAATGGTCTCGGGCATTTCCTCGGTTTCAGTATCCGGAGGAAAATCTATAACTGGCGTCGGTGTGGCCTCCGGTATCGGAGGTGTCGGTAAAGCGGTGTCTTCGGTTCGGAGCAGTGAAATAACCGTCTCAGGGGGAACCGGAGCACTCGCGGTAGGTTTTGGCGTGGAGTCGGTGGAAGACGTGGGCCGAGGATGTCGGTCCCGATCTTTTCGTTTCTTAGGAGTCTGCGATGACGGAAGTTCCGACGGCATTGTATAAGCAAATTTATCGCCGAAAAAGTCTTCAGCGAACTCCGCCCGGCGCCTAAGAGTGCGCTTATTGAAGCGAGCACAGGCGACACAGGCCGAGACGTTGTGGTCTGGGCCAAGGCAAGGAAGACAGTAAGAGTGGAAATCCTTATGAGGTATTTGTTTACCACAAGACAGACAATTGTTAACTTTTTCAGTAATTTCTGACATTGGCTGAGGCAAGAAAGGTCCCCAACGGGGTACTTAGCTTTTTTGATGACTTCGGATTCGAAGAATACAGGAGCTGACCGACCAGCACTTGCGAACTGCTTCTGCTTCGGGCACCATGCGGCAAGAAAGACTGAAGAAAATGGCGTCAGCTGATGCTTATGTACTCCAGCCGCTCTGACGTCAGAGAGAAATGCGACATCAGCCGATGTCGGACCCAGACTTTGGAATCCGGCCGACCGAGGGCTGCCTGAGGCAGGACAACCCATATGTTATGACTGCAGTTGCATTCTTGAAGGACATCAACATTTGAGAGATGTTAGGGATAATGCACTGAGGGTATGAAAGGAGCTCAAAACTTTGTCACAGGCCACAAGCTAGTGTAACTGCAGAGTCGGATCCGAACCCATCCGCTGAGGAATGAATGAAAATCAACGTCAAGTCTAGACTTTACTGCATTCTCATTTGATCAGACTTGCTTATCTTAGTAAATATACAAGAACGTATGTTTTTAGTAGCTCTGTCCTTCTGCTGTCAAGCCAGTATCACAGATCCAAGAAGGTATACTGCTTCAGACAGAAACAGCACTGGCAGCATGGTTTAAATGTTGTGAACCTGTTTTAAAAGCCATGTTCTATATCTACAGGCATGTCTGAAGTATACTCAGCACTGGGAGCAAGGCAGTCTATCTTTGTGTTTACTTGAAGCAGAGACCTTTTCTCTATCTCTACTTATTCATTTTTATGTAACTATAGAAACCCTTATTCTGTTCTTTCTGACATTCATGAGTCTTTGCAACTGTCTAAAAAATTATGTCCATTTCACTTGATTGAAACATCTGAGGAATTATCAGGTGAAAAGAACTCTAATTCACAATTTACTCCCCCATCATCCTTAGCACACAATACAATGTGCTGCTACAGATTTTAGGGGCCCTCCTAGCCCTTAGCAATATACAATAATATTTGAGGCTCTCTCCCTTGCTTAAGTTCAGTCACATGCATGACCTGTGAACTCAGATCAAACAGTAACATTCCTTCCAATTTCCCACTAAGTGACGTACCTCTACTGGGTACCCTTAGGTACATGAGTTGAGCAGGCTAAACTGCTCTCGCCATGTGTTTCCAAATGACACTGTACAACTGAAGCAGTACCAAACTAGCAATTTCACAGCAAGACTTTTAAAGAAATATTTCAGTCTCATCATTCACTGTGAACATAAACAAAATCAGTGATGTGACTTCACCACATATTTCATTTTCCCTACATTTTCAAATTACCTATTCTTTAGCCTCTAGTAAAATGTACGTGCTTATTTGCCTAGTGGCTCACATTTTAATACATTCTGGTTCATTTCAAAATGGCCTTTCACAAGAACCCCAAATGCACATCACGATAATTTACTCCAGTTACACGTGAAAAAGATTTCTGCTGAAAGATTTCCAAGATACACAAACCAAATCATTGTTACAAAAACTGTCCTGTGCATCTGATTAGTACGTGTCAGAAATCACTTGCTTGATGTGTTAAGAGTGAAAAAGGCAGCTGTATGAGAACAATGTTACACAGGGTGCATATAAAGTTACAAAGATGACTCTACAACCTTATTGCTGTGGTACAAGCCACAACACCCCTCCCCCCAGCTAAGGTTACAACCAGTCCCATTTTACACATGAGAATCCCTATTTGGACAGCTGTGTGGATATGGGTAAGGGAAAGTTAAAGCTAAGAGTAAGGGGAGAAGAGGTTGGAGCGAGTAGGGTTGGGTTTTGGCAGTGGCAGAATCCGAAACATCTTTGTATTACATGGAACAGCATAAACAACTCAAATTCTACAACAGTGGGATTTCAGATTTTACTTGGGCAAAAAAAGTAAAATCCAGTCCTCTGGTCTAAGTTGTAGGTATGGACTGTTCTGGAAACTCTTGCACTTGCATGAAAAGTTGGCAACCGCACCCACAGCTGCCTGAATGATGGCCTCTCTGTATGGTTCTCACCATTCCCCTTGATGGAGATACCAGTACTAACCATCCCCCACAGCTGCCTGAATGACAGCCCTTTTGTTCGCCTTTCTTCCCTCCCTCATGAAGAGTATAACAATATTAACCACTTCCACAGTTGCCTGGGGGGGTTGGTACCCCCACAGTTGCCTGGGCTGATGGCCCCACTGTATAGCCCTCACCACGCCCCATTTTGGGGAAAGCAGTTATGAGAAAGCAATGGACTTATGCCTGGTTAGGGGAGGCTTGATGGTTGATAGGAACAACGGCAAAAAGATTAAAGAAAACAAAACTTCCAAGAACACAGACAGCACTACAAAAGGAAATTTATATGAAACTCAGAGCTTCACATGAAATACATGGACAACTATTACCAGAGTGCGAATGAAGACTACTAACTTCCTAAACTCCCTTCTGCATCAGTAGAAACAAACTACCAAAAATCTTAGTACTATAACCCAGCAATCAAGTTTCAATGCAAACAGAAACAAGTGCCCATCTACTCGACCAGAGCTACTGCTCAGCATGTAATACAGTTACTGACAACCTCACTGCTACCCTTCACCACCACAATCAGGTACTGACTGTAACTCTCTAAATGACTGAAGGTAAATAACAGACACTCCCACCTCCACACCTGAACAGACAGGACCCAAACAGCTTAACTCACATTTGCTGACTGATATCTTACTATTTTTGCATGTACTGAAGAAATATTTCAGTAAGTTACATCAAACTTGATGCACTCTTATTCACCGTAAATTTATCCTAACTACGATGTATCACATTTCTTTTAAAATATTGCTAATACGTTTCCAGATCAGTCCACCAGGCCTAAAATGTACTACACCTACATTTATTATTTATTAGTACAGGATTCACTAGCTATATTACAAGGACAAGCCAAGCATGCCTTGGACAACTGCAATCCCAATATTCATGTGTTCATCTAAGTACTCAATCTATACATGTGTGTACTGAACTAAGTTGAAATTGTAGTCAGTGGCAGTAAAAGTGTACGGTAAGCCAATATTTACTTGTTCACATATGTATTTAAAGAGGAAGGTTGACATAATGGTTAAAATCTTAACCTCATACATAAGTACAGGGTTTGGATCAGACTGCTGGTTGTTGGCTAAGCTTGTAACAGTTTGCAGACTGATAACCTAGTATTTCCTCATCTCCCTTTGAACATAGCTGCAACCTAGTATTTGCTTACTGGGGGGCTTCCTCCCCTTGGGTTCCTTCTGGGAAATGTGTACAGTAAACAAAACATACTTTGACATAACTACATAAATAAAACATTAGATATGTTTTTCACATTCATGGTTCAAGAAAGAGGTCCTGATTCCTTAAAATCAAGCCAGACTAATATACTCAACCAAAATCCCTAGCTACCAAATTATTGCACCCTTTCTCCTAGTCTATAGTAATACAAAATTAAGTCCAAAACAGATGCAAAACACTGACTGTAAACACAGAGTACACCTGACGTGTTTAATAAAAAAAAGTAAAAAATGGTAAAGTGTTTCACACCAAAAGAATATCACATTTCTTCTGCATGCTCATTTTCTTTGCATTCTACTTTATTTTTTCCCCCTAAACAGGTTATGAATCACAGACTAAAGGCTGCAGTTCTCTGATGCACTTTATTTACCCACAGCAAGGAAGAATACTGCACTATGGCTGAAGTAGTTGTTATTAGCAAAGGTGTCTATACACACACACACACATATATATATATATATATATATATATATATATATATATATACATACACACACACACACACTAGGAAAGAGGAGGTACTAAAGTAAATCTGCTACCCTCATAAAGGAAGTCAAACAGCTGATACAGGGTCAGATTTTCAAGTCCCAGTTTACACATTTGGTAAGCAACAGTTTACACTGATGGTGGTCACAGTAAAAGGGGAATCTGAAATCCCCTTCCTAAAAATGTTGTGACAGCAGAGATAATCATAATAAGCAAGAACTGTAGAGACTATAGTTTTGTTTTTGCAAAACCGTAATTACAAAGGTTTTAAGAAGCTGAAGTGCTATTTCACACACATTTTTCATTCAAAACAAGACTTAAACATCTTAGACCAATAATTAACAGCAAAGATCCAGCCCCAACTTAAAAACAATGGCAAATCACATTTTCTCTGGTATTCAGCTTGCTCCACAGTTCACTTATTTATTTTATTTATCCTATGTCAACGGGTTAGTCCCTCTAGGGTAGTACATTTTTTCAAAGATGACCCTAGGTGGTATTTATACTACTAGGGGTATTTTGGCCAGGGCATTGGGAAGCTCCTCCCACTTGTCATTGATCTGAGTGGGACCCATTTTGGAGGAGCACTTCCTGTTTCCGTTCCAGGTGCAGAGGCAGCCTGAAGAAACAGGGAGGCAGATGGAGACAAAAGGAGATGGAGTCATGAAAGAAATGAAGGAGAAAGCAAACCAACACTAGAGAATGTGTGTAGGATTCTGAGGAAGTTTTTCTAAGAAACCTGTTTAATGGAGAGGAGTTGGAAAATGATGGATGCATAATTACAACCCTCCAGTTGGGATGGTTGCAGGATGGTTTACTTAATGAAATGGTGGTGCAGAACGAGCCAGAAAATGAAGGAGATGGGGAACATTATGGAAAATACAAAAGGAGGATGCAGACACAATATGCAGAGAAAGTAAATGGAGGCAAAAGTGAAGTAGTAGAAAAAAAGGCAGAAGAAACTGAAAAACAGAAGTACATAAGGATTTAAAGTAAAAAAGACAACAGAAACGGATAGGTGTGAAGTGTGGGACAATTTAATAGCTCCTTTGGGTGTAAAAGCACAAGGTATTAGCATTTATTTTTACTACCAAACATTTTGTGACATTACACTTGAGAATGACTTTTTAAAGGAAACTTTGCTTGGAGAATATAAAAAAGAAAGATTGTAACCCATGGAATCTTTATGTGATAAAAGCATTTAACAGGGAAACACAAAAGATTATTCATGTACAATTTTGAACAGAGGTAGAAAGAGAAACTTTGAAAGGGTATCTGAAAGCTTTATGTAAAGTAGTACTAGACATTACAAAAGTTTGACTAAAGGGGTTTATGGCCTGGTGGCTGGGATTGCAATATTTTGTTAAAATACAAAAAATACGCGTATACCAGGAATGATAAATGTGGAGGGAAATAGGAGCGTTATAAAATACTCAGGACAACCCCAAACCTTTATTTTTTTGGAAAAGGGCATTTGATAAGTAGCTGTGACAGAAGAAAATGTTATCTGTAGGAGAATGGGACAGGATGCAAAAAATGTGAATTAAAATGTTATAAATGCAACAAACTTGGACATTTATGAATGGACTGCAAAAATGAAAAGAGCAAGGAAAAATGGAGATTAGTAATAAACTTGTGGCAAGATCATACTACTGAGAGAAGATTTTATAAAAACTGCTCCGTTTGGTAGATATTTACAGAAAAATATAAAAAAATGTTTACAGTGGCAATTTGATTTGAGAACAATAGCGAAATAAAAATATAGAACAATGCAATGGAAAATTTAGAACATAATGACAAAGTATTTTTACAAAGAAAAAGAACTATATGAAAGAATCAAGAAAAAATACAACTGTTACATAAGATTTTTTTACAAGGAAAAAGAGAATTAGTATTGAGTTACTTAAGCAGATTATTAAAGGAAGATGGTAGTATAATGACAGAAATACAAATGTAAAAGGAGAAAAAGAAAACTCGGGAAAAGATTATGAATAGTGTAGTACAATACGTACAAGAAATGTTTAATGAAAAAAAGAAGGTAGTGAAAAAAACATGAAAAATAAAAGTTAACAGAGAGAAAAAAGGAGGTGGAAAGGGATTTTTTTTTTAAATGAGCTAGATAAAGCATTAGAACAAGTAAACAGATTTGGCTGCAAACCAGATGTAATCAGGTATGAAATATACAAAAATTAAAGGATTGGCAAAAAAATATTTTTCAAGATTTTGAATGAACTGCTAAATGAAGGTTTTATGTATAAAGAATTGTGTAGTGGAATGCTTACATTCATATGGAAGAAGGAAGATAGAAGACAATTAAACTGAAGACCGAAAATACTGAATAATGATGATTAAGATTTTTATGAAGAACTGCGGTGGTGGTGCGGCGGTAGCGTTGTCCCGTTCGATTCTCAGCTAAGAGCGTCTTCTGTGTGGAGGAATACGTGAATGGGGCATGCCTTCGTTGAAGGTTGTGCGTCAGGGTTGGTAACCTGGTACGTAAAAATCCACTACCATTCATTAGCGGACCGGAGTTCCGCTGTGGCGACCCCTAACCAGGAAAAGCTGAACGACACAAACAAACAAACATTCTTTATGAAAATAAGAGAGAGAGATCTGAAACTAAAATGGAAAACATTAGGGAAGATTGCACATATAGTACAAAGGGGAAGGGTTGTCAAGAATTATTAACAGAGAAATTGTAGATATTATGAACAGAAAATAAGCGAAAATCATGATAGAAGACCTTAATAAGGCATTAGACACAACTGTACATGAAATTTTGTATTATATTCTTTCATAATTACCCATAAGTGAGAAAGTTAGGAAATTATGCACGTCAGCATATAGTAATAATAAAGTCAAAATACTTGTACATGGCTGGTTAAGCAGAGGTACATATGAAGAGTGGTGTAAGACAAGGAAATCCAATGAGTTAGTATTTGTGACAAAAGGAGATACTGCCAGCACAGCTAGCTGAAATTTTGTAAAATTATATGTCACTGGTGAATACTAAATTGATTTATACAACATGCGTTACAAATGTATTAGAACTGTGTGTCATGTGTATATGAAACTGCTTTGTACAGATGTTTGTGTTGAAAAGGTATTTGTAAAAAAAAAGTGCTGTGTTTAAAATATATTCACAGTGTGCCCTACTGGAAGACTACAGAAATGTACATGCATTACTGCAACTGTTTAAATGGGTTTAAATGTATATATTTAACAGTGGAAATTGGGATGCAGGAGGTTATCCTCAGTCCAGTAAACTTTAGAAAAATATTTGAAATTAAATCACTTTCTAGGCTCCACCATAAAAAAGCTATGTCTCAAGTTTTCAATGCAGCTAGAGAGACAAAGCCTGTACTAGAAAGCTTTCTGTATTGTCTTCAGAGTGAACTAATTGCTACTTTTGAAACATGAAGGAATGCAATTGTTTTATGACTTCCAGCATCTGCCAAAGATCTGAGGAGAAGCCCTTGTCTGTTTACTTTTACAGGCAGATGCTAAATGCTGCCAGCTTCTAGCAGAAAGTTTCCATCTATTAGGTAATTAAGAAGCTGGTTATGAATACATTTTTCAAGGATTTTGGAAAGTGGACAGAAAATGGCAATGGGTCTACAGTTAGATGGATCTGTGGAATTACCTCCTTTGTGTAGTAGTATGGTATAGATAGATTTCCAAATATCAGGGGCAGTGGATTCTTGGATAGATCTGTTTACTAGGATTGAGACACGGTAGGCTATGGAGTGGGCTGCAAGTTCACAAAAGAGGGGATGGGGGTTGTCGGTAGAGGGAGAACATGCTTTTAGTTTTAGTAGAAGGGATTTTCTGTAAGCAGTGGAGACAGGGTTAACAGAGAAAGAATTATTCTTGCTTGATATATGTGTGGTATGAGAGAGGTATTGAGATTGGCAGGTTTCAGTTCGTTTTTGATTATCTTCAATGGAGTGGGTATTAAGTAAGGTGGCAGTTTCTTGGGGAGTACTGTTAGGATAGGGGTTGGGGGTGGTAGATTCATCAGGGTGCAAAATTTTATTAATGGAGTGCCAAAATTTTTTTGGTTAGAATTATGGGTGAATTGGGCATTATAATAGAATTTTTTCTCATCTTTATTGATTTGTTTTTTGAAAGGTTTCAAAGTTCTTTATATTTTTAGGCACCATTTTCAATACTTGTCCCTTTTTTCATGAGTGAGGGTTATCTTTAGACAGCCAAGGAGAGCAAGTTATTTAAACTCTAATTTTTCTTGGAGGGGTTATAGAGTCAAGAATATCCAGGATGGTGCGACTGAAATATAAAACTGTGTAGCTGAGGGGAAGATACTTTAGCAGGAACCAATTAATAGAAGCTAGCCTATGATTAAAGGTTTCAGCATTAAAGGAGGAAAGGTTGCGACATTCTCTGTAGCGGTAGGACTTTTCTATTTGAAGGGAGTCTCTTAGGAGTCGGGTACAGAGGTGGTCGCTTAGGGAGTGGGGTAGGGTGCTGGGGTTATGATAGAAAAATCCAGTCTAAGGTAGAGCAGTTAGTATTGTTATTGAAATGAGTGGGAGTTGTGATAAGTTGATGGAAGCCATGGAGGTTAATATTTGGGGTAGAGGAGGCAGTAGTTTTTGCCAGTCAATATTAACATCCCAAGTAGAATGGTCTCATAGGGGATATGCAGTGAGATCCAGGATAGGACACATTCAAAAATGGGAATGTAGTTGCCCAGTGGTAATATATGCAGCTGCAATGGCAAATTGTTTGGGGGGACGGGGGACTGACATGACTGTTAAGAATAAGTAGCTCAGCTGTGTGAAAATTAGGCTACAATATACGCTGGAGAGAGAGGCTGAGGTGCTCAAAGTACATAATTACAACACCTCCACCTTTTTTTTTTTGTTAGCTCTGTCTAGACGATATGTACTGTAGTGGGGAGGTAATACTTCGGTATTAGAGATGTGTGGTTTTAACCATTTTCAGATGGGGCTAAGATATGAGGGGAGTAGTGGGTGATACATGAATGTAGCTGTGTAACTTTTTTAGGTAGACTCTGTATGTTAATGGCATAAATAGAGAGGTGTTTAGTTGGGGTGGTATTTGTAGTAGGTCAGATGGAAGGGCCAGGGTTGGGGTGGGATGTCACCGTCTAAAAGTAGGGTGTTTGGG
The DNA here is from genome assembly GCF_019279795.1 of Protopterus annectens. NCBI lineage: Eukaryota > Metazoa > Chordata > Ceratodontiformes > Protopteridae > Protopterus > Protopterus annectens. The sequence goes on from NC_056739.1 coordinate 818,254,638, forward strand.
AGTGGGGCTGGTTTAATAGTGTAACAATAGAAACTACAGGGTTTGTATTTAGGTTTAGGGAAGGCTGATGAGAGAGTGAATATTTTGAGTTTGTGGAGTGGAGTACAGGATGAACTGAAAAGAGAGGGTGAGATTAAGAAGGGTGGGGTTGGTTCCTAGTGGAGTAAAGGATCAGTATACGAAGATGTATAAAAGAGATCAAGTGAAGAAACTGTATAAAAGAGATCAAGTTTTGTATGATAGGAGGTAAGGAATGAGGAGGAGAAGTACTAAGAGGTGAGCGGGGACTGCTAGGATTGGATAATTAGGAGATGTGGGAGGGGGCTGGAACAAGGTGCATAAATGTAATGAAAGTGGGTGGGAAGGGAGTAGGGTAGGGGAGCAGAGTGAGCCCAAGCGTAGCAAGGGTGAATGGAGCGGGTCTACCCGTGTCACCAAAAATGCCAAATCTATGAAAGACTGAATTGCAATTGTCTATGGCAGGTCAGTGTACATTCTAGTGTTAACTGAAACATTGCAACCTTATTTGCAAAGCATCTGTTTATGTTTTTTTAGAGCTACTACTATGTTAAAGAATTGCATAAACGTCTGGGAAGACAGCAGAGTAAGGGGGGTGGGGGCCAAATCTTGGCAAGTCCACTTGTGTGCTCACCACTTAATTCAATTAACATGAGATTTTAGTCTATAACAAATGCTTTGCATCACAATAGGCGTGAACATACTCTGTCAACTAATAACTTTTAGGTTCACAGGATTCGGGCAGGAATGTCCGTTCTTAGTGCAGGGATACTACCCACAAAATGCTTGCCTTAACTGTATAAAAAAAAAAAAGAGAGAGAGAAACAGAAGGCATTGAGTGGAATGAGAGTTACAGTAGAACACAGAGATAAGGGGAGGCGTCTGTAAAGATTATGTTAAAGGCAGTTATTACAATGCGTTAGGAAGGGCATGCAAGGGCTACCACTGCAGATTCCCCCTTCGGTGGGGAAAAAAGCAAAACAGCCATGAGGTAACACAGAATAGAAAGAACAGGGATAAAAATGGAAAGAAAAAAAAACGTTAATGGCTGCCTGAATGACAGTGCCTTCCAGAAGTAAACTGCAGACTCCACTAACTGGCATACTAAAATCTTACCATGCTATGAGAGTGTACCAAGCTAGTTAAGGCACTCCTTTCTCTGGGAAAAAGAGCTCTGGACAGTTCTGTTACCACAGTTGCTGGTTCTCCTTTACACTTTTACATGGCACACCATTTTAAAACTCTATGATGTAGTCAGTTTCTTCCATATTCCACTACAAAAAGCAGTGGAATAAAAACTACAATGAAGATAACATCAATGAACAAACATTTTTCGTTTAGGCCAGAACACAAACTGGTTTAAGCCCTGCAGTTGGTCTTTATCACTGTATCCTTTTACATACTCTATGTGGCAGAAAGGGGAGACTAATTTTCCTGGTGTAATTAACAGAGATTAATTCATTATAAAAAGACTACTAAATGAAAACTATGCTATTTGCAACCCATACTAAGTTAAAGAGGCCATCTACAACATGAAAGTTTTATTTAGAAGCAGATCATGATCTTACTTGATGCTTGTAGTTTGGCTTGATTCATGTTTTAACCTCCTCAGTACACTTAAAACAAAACAAAAACAAGTAAGCTAAAAGGATCCCCCAAAATGGTCTACAACTCTTCCCCTTACCTAGGAAAATAAAAAACATACAAGCTCAACAGACCTCGTTACCCCACAATATTTCCCTTTACCCGAAGCAAAACAAATGGCAAGCTCCACAGATCCCTAAAATTAGGCCACAAAACTTCCCCTTACCTTATGCCCGAAGCTAGCACTACACTAAAAAAAATTACTGAATACTTGCTACCACTGTTAACACTGCCTCAACTGCAAAAACACAGATCTTACAAACAATGCGTTGCAGTGCAGGATACTTCCTTGGACTCTTTTGCCATCATGCCAAAGACCCCATTCTGCTTCTCATTCTTCAATTCTGAGTTGTCACACAGACTGTGTGGCTTGCAGGCCTAAGGGTATACTAAGGGTATAGAGTACACCTGCAGATGTCAGTGGCAACTGCAAAAAGGCATGGGCTACGGCAGAATGAAGAAGGCAGGCAGGCACCTCATTTGCTTAAAGGGATGAGGAGGGGAAAAGGGAAAGGAATGACAATGGAATCCATTTACATTCCTTTCTCTTTCGTCTATACTTTAACACAGATGGAGGAAGCCATGCGTCTTAAAGTCCCCAGAAACTCCTTTGCTGTAAAGTGGGGGACCCATACTATTGGGCTGAAGTAACAGCACAGAAATGCCATCTTCTTCTGAAGTAAAAAGGTTTACTGACACAATGTCTACACATGCTCTTAAGAACAAGATTTGCTGCCTGTGTAAATGCAGGGATTTTAGAGGGAACAAGAAGTTATGTACTCACCATAACGTTCGATGTATGTAGTCCATCTCACCTTACATTCTTACCCCTGGGTTCGGAGCCGAACCTTGGCTTCGACTCGGCCATACTCTAGCTCAAAGTCTTCAATTGGCTCATGGCTAAGTGGTATCCCATAATGCAACAGGCCCATTCCCCAGATCTTGTTTACTGCAAGCACAAGCGCGCGCGCACACACACACACACACACACACACACACACTCTCTGAGAACAACAACCCCAACAGAAAGGACTACTGACACCTAGAGACTATACCTCCAGGTCTTCAAGGAGGGGGTAGGAGGGGGGGTTAGTAAGAATGTAAGGCGAGATGGACTACATGCATCGAACGTTATGGTGAACACATAACTTCATGATGTTATGTAGTCCAATCTCGCCTTCATTCTTACCTGTGGGACAGCGTCCCTAGCACCTTGACCTTCGGTGGCTCAGTAAAAAATACTCTTGAGCACTGTGGAACCAAAGGAAGATCTGCCTCTAGAGACCAGATCTAATTTGTAGTGACTAATAAAGGTGTGAGGCGAAGCCCATGTTGCTGCAGCTCAAATATCATCCATAGAAATCGTAGCCTGAAATGCAGTTGAGGTAGCCACAGATTGCGTAGAATGAGCCTTCACCTTAAAGGTTAATTCTTTGCCACTGGAAGCATAAATAAAGGAGATACAATTGGAAATCCAGTGAGACAAGGTTACTTTAGAAACAGGAACCCGATGTCTAGTGTCTGAAAATGAGACAAACAGTTGATGCGATTTCCTGAAATCTTTTGTCCTATGTCTATGAACATCTAACTGATGAAATGTAAATTCTGCCTTGTTAGAAAATTCAGGAAAAAACACAGGCAACTCAATGGAATGGTTGATAATGACAACAGAAGCAACCTTTGGAATAAAGGAAGGATTTGTTCTTAAGGAGGCCCTGTCTTTGTGAAACACCAAATAAGGTGGCTTAATGGATAAAGCTTGGAGCTCAGAGACCCACCTAGCTGAAGTTATAGCTACCAAGCCATGACAAGAATTTAAGGTCACACGTAGCTGCGGGCTCAAAGGGAGTAGAGGTGAGCTTCTGTAATACAAAATTGAGGCCCCATGGCATTACTGGATCAAAGACTGGAAGTCGGAGTAACACTGTCCCTTTCAGAAAGGCCCTACAAAGCCTATGAGCCATAAGGTTGGGCTCATTAGCAACGTGAAAGGTAGAAATCGCTGCCAGTTGCACTTTAACGGTTGCTGCAGCTGACCCCTGACTGAACAGTTGAGAAAGAAATTCTAATATTGCCGAAATAGGAGCTGTATAAGGATCAATACATCTTTCACAGGCCCAAATGGAGAATCTCTTGCACTGGAATAAATCTTCCTGGTAGAAGGCTTGTGGGAAGAAGACAGAATGTGGACCACTTCCGGAAAAAAATCATGAAGCCTGACTAGGGATGGAACTGGAGCAGCCAAGCCGTCAAGTTGAGGGTCTGGATGGAGGAATGGAACTGCCCTGACATATGAGTCAGCAGATCTGGGTCCAGAATCCAGGGATCGTCCATTAGACAGGGTTGAAGGAAGCGGAACCAAATCTGACGAGGCCAGTGTGGGGCAATCAGGATAATTTTGCTTCCCAAAGACTGTGCTTTCTGAATTACTTTTGACATCAGAAGAAACGGTGGAAAGGCATAGAGAAGACCGGAGTCCCTGGGTGTCTCCCCCCTCCGGGGGGGGATAAGGGTAAAATAGCTGCTGCATTTGTCATAGAGGGGGCTGGCAAATAGATCACAGCAACGCTGACCCCATCTGCGGAATAACTTCTCTGCAACATATTTGTTCAGGAACCACTTGTGAGGCATTTGGATAGCTCTGCTCAGCCTGTCGGCAATCACGTTGGACTTCCCCGGTATATGCATTGCAACTAGAAAGCGTTGGGAAGACACCACCCACTGCCAAACTCGAAGTGCCTCTCATCAAAGGGGGTACTGATTTGGTTCCTCCCTGCTTGTTCAGATACCATACCAGACATGTTGTCTGAGTGGATTGCAATTGTCCCTAGAGGGAGAAAGCTCTGAAGTGCTTGCAATGCTAACAGCACTGCTCTCATCTCCAAGACATTGATATGCAAATGGGTCTCGTGATCCTGCCACGTGCTTTGGACTGTCCTGCTGAGATAATCCCCCCACCCCACCCGATCTGGGAGGCATCCATGGTCACCATGGCAACTGGAGAAGATGGGACAAAAGACGGCCACATTGAGATTTTATAGATCCTGCTTGCACGTGTCCATAATCAGAATAGAATGGGAGAGTGGAATATGCTGTATTGACCATTGGGCGGAAAAGCAGCCACTGAATAACCCTCATGTGTAGTCTAGCAAGGGGAACTAGCATGATCGTGACAGCCGTGGTCCCTAATAATTTGAGGACCACTTTTGCCTTGACCTTCCTCAATGGTAGTAAGGCGTAGACCTGCTGTTGTAGAGCCTGAATTCTCTCTTCTGGTAAGAAGGCCCTCATGAGCACCATATCTAGTTTGGCGCCGATAAAAGTGACATGCTGCGAGGGCAACAAGGCAGATTTTTCCCAATTTAGAGTAATTCCTAACCTTTGGCACAGTGTAATGGTGGCATCCCTGGTCTGTAACAGCAGATGCCTGGCGGTGGCAGAAAAGAGGCAGTAGTCCAGGTACGGAAACACTTGGAATCCCTGATGTCTCAAGTGACCCGTTACCACGGCCAAGCATTTGGTGAACACCCTGGGGGTTGTGGTAAGACCAAAAGGCAGAGTGCGAAACTGAAAATGACTGGGTCCCGGCCGGAAGCGTAGATGACTTCTCGATGCCCTGCCCATCTTGATATGGTAGTAAGCATCTTTGAGGTTGATGCAGCACATCCACACATCTTTCCCTAACATAGGAAGTATTGATTGTAAGGTGACCATGCGGAACTTCGACTTTTGTACATGTAGGTTCAATCGGCTGAGATCCAAGATGGGTCTCGGGTCCCCTGTTCTTTTTGGCACCAAAAAGAATCTGGAGTAAGTCCCTAATCCTACTTGGTCTGCGGGGACAGGATGGCTGTCTCTCTCTTAAAACAACTTTTTTATTTCTAAAGTTGAGGAATCACTGGGACTGGGTGGAACATCTGGAATTCTCTTGGTTGGCAGGGGAGGAGAAGAGAAGGGAATATGATAACCTCTGGGAATTATCTTTAATACACACTCGTCTTGGGGGACGTCTTGCCAGGCTTCTGGGAATAAAGAAATGCGATCCCCGACTGGCTCCAGAAACACACAGTCGGGCCTCCCTTCGGGAGCGCTGGTAGGGAGAACCGCGAAAGGAATCACGGTCCTCCTGATTACGCGTGCCTCCTCTGCCTCTAGGGCGGTGTCTACCTGAATTTCAACCCCCTCCACTGCCTCTGGAGGGGGAATCACTTTGTGCATCCTGAAAAAACCTCTGCGACTTCGTGAACCACATTTTCCCACCCTTCTGGCCCTTGGGGTAAGGTCTAGAAGGCATGGAAAAACAGACTTCCACGGCAGACAGGGTTTTTCCTTCCTGCTCACACCTAGTGAGGGTGTCCTTCACCTTGGTTCCGAATAATGATGAACCGTCAAATGAGGCATTGGTGAATGTAGACTTGAAGGCCTCCGCGAAATTATACAGGCACATCCAGGAGAGTCTCCTAAGAGCGACTCCAAAACCCGCTGCCCTGCTCGCTCCGTCAGCTGCATACAAGATCAGCCTCATGGAGGAGTTGGTAAGGGAATTTAGGGTAGACATCTGTGCACTGACCTTCTGTGCCAAGGCATCAGAAACATTACCCTGTAGAGAATCTCCTATCTCTTTTAGGAGATCTCTCTGGAGCCTTGTAAAATGCTTCAAGTAGTTCAGCGACTGCAGAGTCAAAGCTGCTGAGGTAAACACACGTTTCCCATACCTGTCCATGGCCAGGGACTCCTTGTTAGGCAGATAGACAGTAGACGAAGTTTCAGCAAGTTCCATCTTGGTGGCTGCTGCTGCCACCATAGCATCTACTGGAATGCCTTTTGTCAGATATTCCTTGTCTGTGGGAGCAGACAAAAACTTATTGGGTCTCCTACGGAGCGGTTCCACAGTGTCAGGAGTTTCCCACACCTTTCGAAAGACGAGCTCTAGTAGCTCATCGAAAGGGGGAGAGACCCAAGAGGTGGAAGGTTGAGACCCAAAAGCCTTCAGGAACACCGACTCCTCATCAGAAGGGGATTTGGAGGGCCAGCCGCCTCTCTGCTTCAAGATCTCAAGGATAACTGAAAAAGAGATATCTTCAGAAGACAACTTTGGGACCCCCTGACTCCTCGAGGTCAGTGTCCGACATGAGAGACTCATCCGGGAAGTTGACGTTTCCTCTTACAAAACCTCTTTCTGACGGGCTCCTCAGGCACAAACTCTGGGGAGACGTCAGAAAGTTGGGGACCACTCATGGAGGTATCCTGCGGCCTTGGGTCTCTGCTGTCTAGGTATAGAGAGTGATCTGAAACTGACACAGCTGCCGGAGGGGGCAGAGTGTTGGTGCCGTAGGATACAGCTGACGACCTGGCCAGCACGCTCCTCATAACCTTGAAGGCTGATTCCCCCCAGCTCCGACGGCCGACTAACTGTAGAGGATATGGTAGTAGCCCTCGGCGATGAGAAAATGAGATCCAAAGCAGATGTTGGGTCCAAGCTCACCAGAATCGAAGCACCGAGAGGAAGGCTCGGCACCGATGAAGATCGATCTGAGCCCTCCCCTTGGGTCCGACCGGGGAACTGTGGACCCTCGACCCCATGGACGAACGGTGAAGCTAGGAACTGACCTAATGGCACCCGACGGAACCAAGAACTCTGGCTCTGAAGGCCGAGAAAGGCTCGGAGGAACAAACGATTAAGGGGCCATGGTCTCCGGAGCCGACTGGGTCGGAGCCGAAATCAATTTGGTCAGCACCGATGGCTGTAGCAGTTTCTTCACCATTCTATCAATGTCCTCATCGGAAAGGGACCTCGAGGACCTGGAGGATAAAGTTGGAGATCTGGATCTCCCTACAGAGGGAGACTAACGTGAAGGAGAACCCGGTCGAACAACTGGAGACCGGCTCCAAACCAAAATATCCGTGACTGGCTCCGAAAGGCTGGGAGCCCATACAGACTTAGTCAATACACTACCTTCGCTCGGCACCGAAGCCAATGGAGCCGAAGGAGAAGCCGTTCTAGCAACTTTCTCTGGCGGCTCCGAAGAAACAGATGGAGCTGGAGAGCACTTCTTAGGAGTCTTTTTGTCCTTTTTAGCTGGAGAGGATATGACACTGGAAGACTTAGCCAAGTCTTCCTCGAAGGAGTGTTTCAGCAGTCCTTTCAGAATGAGCTTGTTCTTCCTCTCCTATAGCACATGGGGACTGAAGGAACGACAAAGCAAGCAGGACTCTTGGAGGTGAATAGCCCCCACGCAGTACACACTTACAGACTGCCCATCAGTTAAAGACATTTTGTTGTTGCATTTAACACATTTTTTAAAGCCCGAAGGCCTGTGTTCCTTAGACATGCTGGATAAAGTCATCACACTTGGGTTATCCTGCCGTCAGGCGGTCCCGCAATCGGCCCGAGTTCCAAAGTCTTGGTCCGGCGTCGGTTGCTGTCGCTTCTTCCCTGACGTCAGTGCTCCAGGGGTATACAAGAGGCATCCGATGCCATTTCCTTCAGTTTTTCTTGCCCCAGATGTCAGGTGCCCCCTAGTAGGTGGGCAATACATACTGCCAATGAAACATGTATAGAAAATACAAATAATACCTTCAGTTATAAGCAAATACACCACAAAGGTTGCATCAGATAGTAAAGTATAGAAAAGTTCAGGTAGTTCAGAGGGTATGGAGGGAGGGTAACCTGGACTGCAGCAGTGTGAACACTCGAACATCTACATTTATGGTAGGTACAAAACTGTACTATGTTCATAGGTTCATAGGTTCATACTAGGCTATCTGCCCAAGGGCATTTACAAGCCTAGCCCATAGTTTTGTGGCTTACGCCACCCCTTTAGTATGGGGAACTATACCCATTATTTTGCTGTGCCTCTGTCGAGCAGTGACACTGAGGTAATCCCTGGGGTATATCTGCGATCTCCCATCCATTGGTCAAGATTTCTCTTGAACAAGGCCACTCTGCCTCACATATACCGGGATTTTATTCCACAGCATAGGGAGTCTTTGGGTGATGAATCTATCCCTCCAGCACGTCCTATTAATAGCGAGGTTTAAGTCTCCGCCTTGTGGCTCTGACAGATCTAGATTTTTGAGGTGAAGCATATTCATCAAATCTGGGTTTGACATGGCCTTGTATGTTAGGCAAAGGTCACCTCTGAGCGCGACTGAATAGAGCTGGAGTTCTTTCAGTCGGGCAGCATAGGACAGATGTTTGAGACCCTTTATCCTTTTGGTGAGGAACTTTGTGGCCTCTCCAGCTGCTGCAAGTGTCGGGTCAGATACATTCGAATGGGGCATTGTACTCAATCATTGGTCTGATGAGTGATGAGTATAGGGAGACTATGACCTCCCTTGATCTAGATGAGAATCCCTTCATGATAAGGTGGGCAATGTAGAAGGTCTTCCTAACTACTTTAGCTACATGGGTGTCGAATGACAGACTACTATCAACCTGGGTCCCCAGGTCCCTGATAACTTCTTCTGTGCTCAGTGGATTGCCACCTATTTGGTAACTAGGGGTAACCTTGTTTTTCCCAAGGGTATGACTATGCATTTTTGGCATTTAACTTTAGGCCATGGCTCTGGCACCAGTTATCCGTTTCTGTGAGACCCTTCTGAAGGATATCTGTGTCAGATGTGTTTTCTACTATGGCCCAGTTTGCAGTCATCTGCAAACTTTGTCAGCCATAACCCTCCTGTGTTTGCTTGTACTAAAGTAGATGCCAAACAAGAGTGGGCCCAGGACTGAGCCCTGTGGTACACCACTTGTGACAGGCTTTGAGTCTGACATGGCGCCAGCAACTCTGACCCTGTGGGTTCTGTCACTCAGCCAGTTTGCAACCCATCTTGTGATGTATGGGTTAACATTCAAGATGATGAGTTTTTCAATGATACCCGAGTGGGGTATTGTATCGAAGGCCTTCGCCAGATCGAGGTAGGCTGTATGGACTGCCTTTCCCTCATCAATGGCTTTGGTGACTGTTTCGAAAAAGTCAACCAAGTTTAGAAGGCATGATCTGCCTTTGACAAAGCCAAACTGGGATGGATCCAAAGTCTGCAAATTCCCTATGTCTTTATTTATGAGGTCCATTATGATCCTCTCCATGGCTTTGCAGATAAGGCTTGTCAAGCTAATGGGCCGGTAATTTCCAGGGTCGGTGGTGGCACCGTCTTTGTGAAGTGGGACCACAGTTGCAGTGCACCACTATCCAGAGGTAAGACTATGATTAAACAGCTGTCCTAGCTGTGGGTTTAATTCCTCGTTGAGTTCGTGGAGCACACAGCCGGGGACACCATCAGGTCCCATGGATGCTGTGTTTTTGCTTTGAGAGAGCAGTTCTCACTTGGGCGATGGAGATGTTTGGAGGCCTGCAATCGCTTGGTATAGATATCTCTCCTTTTGGGGGGGGAAGAAGTTTGCACTGAACCTGTCAGCCAGTATGTTGGCAATGTCTGTAGGATCAGTAATCTTCACATCATTTTGAACTAGTTCTGAGCATATCTGGGAGTTTCCTCCCAGGTTTTTAACATAGCTAAAGAAGGCCTTATGATTGTCTTTTGAGTCCTTAGCTATTTTTCTCTCAAAATTTGCTTTGGATGATTTTATGAGAGCTCTTAGTTTTTACTTATAGTGATTAAGGGTGTCTTACCTTTTAAGGATTTTGCTCTATCTTGTAGTAGCTTCCTCCTTTTGTTGTAGAGTTTGTTTATGGCTGGGGTCCACCAGACTGGACGCTTGCCTTTGGTACAAAGAGTCTTTGTTTTGCTTGGGATTGCCTTATCCATGCAGTCCTGCAGGTGCTGGTAGAAGGCATTTGTAAGTGATTCAGCGGCTTGAGTACTGTTTTCCGCTCGGGGCCTTAAAGGAGACCACACTAGTCTTTAGAAGTGTGAAGTCGAAGTTCTTTACTGTGGTCTTTTTATTTCAGGTGGGGTGGGATGAGGACCTCCAGCGAGATTAGTTTGTGATCTGATCTCACCAGTGAGGGGTATACTTCAGGTGTTGAACATTGTGCTCCCATGTTCGTGATGATGAGATCAAGTATGTTTTCTCCTCTTGTGGGATGGTGACTAGTTGTTCCATGGCATTTGAGTTTATGAATTCCAGGAACTTTTGGGCTAGGGTGTTTGGGCTTGAGTAGTGTTCCCAGTCTATATTAGGGTAATTGAAGTCACCTAGTATGATGGTGTTTGGTGATACATTTATCCTCTAGTGTTTTCAGGAAGGCCATGTGAGGTTCCTGAGTTTGTGAGGGTGGCCTGTAACATGCTACAATTTGCAGAGCAGTCTTGCCTATGGTTAAATGCACCTGGATGGTCTCCGATGCATCGTGCGTTGCCACCAGTCTTGAGGTGTGGGTGTCCTTGATGAATATGGATACCCTCCTTTCTTGGTATTGTCCGGATTTTGGGGAACGCATGATAAGAGGTAAAACCTGATAGTGCTGGGGTGCTCTCAGGAGCCTTGAACCAGGTTTCTGTCACTGCACAGACATCAATGTTCTCCATACTGAGAAGGGCCTCGCATTTTGAGATTTAGACTTCTGGCATTGAGCAGCATTACCCTTAGTTTTTCCTTTTTGTGTTCTAGGGTGGTAGGTTTAGAATTTGAGCCTTGCCTAAAAGGCACTATGGGGTGGCAAGAGCCTTTGCCAATATCCGAATCCCAGGGTGACAGGTGCAAGCCATCCCTTGCAGCAGCGTGGCTTGTCCAGCATGTCATCCCAGGCAGACAGACATTGGATCCCCTTTGAATGACACCAGAGTTTAAGCCAATTGTTAAAGCTGATCATCTTATCTCTGTATTGTGGCATCATTCTTGGTGAAGGTAGGATACTGCTCAAGGTCAGGGTCATACCTGCCTGGGCTACATAATCAGAGAGCTCCTCAAGGTCTCTTTTCATGTAGTCCAAGGAGGTACGCCTCAGGTCGCTTACACCAGCGTGGACAATGACTGAGTCGTATTTGTACCTGCTGTTGAGAGACCTGAGTGCTTGCGTTATGTGGCGGATTCTAGCCCGACAGGCAGCTTACTGTGACCTTCTCCTTACTCAGTCTGGTGAGCGGGACGTCAGTGTGTCTGACTATGGAGTCACCAATGACTAGTGTGTCTGGCATTGTGTTTGGCCTTAAGGGCTGTGACTGTTTGACACTCTGACTGTGAGGTCTATGTGTTGCAGGTGTTGTGTTCTGAGGTGGTGGTTGTTTGGGTGTCTGCTTTGGTGGCCTCTGCTGTTTTGGTAGATTTTTGATCAGAGCCGCCGAGTATGTCTTTTGTGTTTATGTGTATGATTTGAGGTTGTGATGGTACTATGTGAGACTGGGTCTATAGTGTGTGTGGTAACCTTCTCCTCCTGACTGGTCTTGCCAGTCCTATGTTGAGAGAGCTCAGCCTCCAGTTTGGCCATATAGTTGCATCTCTCGCATGTATTTGTGTTTTGTGGGAGGAGGAGAGGGTTGTCTGTGTACATGAGGCAATTGTAACTGCCTCAATATTCCCAGGTTCACCAGCTGAGCAGGAGAGGACACTAGCAACTGATCCCTCGACATGCTAGAAGGACTAGACAAAAAAACTTTAAAAGAGATTCCGGGGGACGTGGGTGACCCGTGGGGGACGTGGGTGTTCATCATGTTACACTGCTGCAGTCATCACACTTGGGTTGAATCCCAAAGCTAAGGATGGGTGGTGGAGTTAAACAGGGTTTGGAGAAGCTAGTAGGCCCTGCAGAACTGCAGTGGCAAAACCAGCTCTAGTCTTAGAGTATAGAGGTAAGTGATAGTGCTTGGTGAAGGTATGCACTGAACTCCAAGTTGCAGCTTCCAAAATATCCTTGGTTGGTACCCCCCTTAGAAAGGCTGTTGATGTAGCCCTGGTGGAGTGGGACCTAATGGTAGCAGGTTCCGGTTTCCCATGATGTGTGTAACAGAAACGTATGCAATGCCCTATCCATTTTGAAATGGTCTGTTTTGAGATAGCTTTTCCTTGTGAACCTGTAGCATACCTGTGAATGTCCAAAGAGTGCAGGAGTCTTTCTCCTTTGTTCTGGGGGTTTGGGGAAAAGGTGGGCAAATGAATAGTTTGGTTTAGGGCCACACTGGATACATCTTTGGCATAAAGGAAGGGTTAGTCCGTAAAGCGACTCTGTCTTGATGAAAAATGAAGAAAGGCTCCACTGCCATTAGGGCCTGTAGCTCTGAGACTCTTCTAGCTGAAATTATTGCTAGTAGCAGGGCAGTTTTCCATGCTAGAAACGTTAACTCTGCTGAAATAGCTGGTTCAAAGGGCGGTAGTGTAAGCTTTTCCAGAACAAAGTTGAGATCCCAAGTTGGTGTTGGTGCTCTCCTGGGCGGTCTTATGTTCTTAGCCCCTCTGAGATACTGTCTTAGGAGTGGATGTGAAAATAAAGGAGGATCCGTGTTGTAGTGAGCTAAAATCGCTGAGGTGTGGATCTTAATAGATGAAAAAGAAAGTCCTTTGTGCAACATCTCAGTTAAGTATTGTAGAATCTGAGGAATGTTTGGAACAAGGGGATTTTGGCCTTTAGCCTGGTTCCATGCGTAAAATCTTTTCCATTTGTGAGAATAGGCTTTCTTGGTGCTGGGCCTCCTGGCCTCCAGAATGACATCCATAACAGCTTTAGCTAGAGGTGTTGGCTGGTTGTTTAGGTAATTTGCCATGCAGCCAGATTTAAAGTCTTGAGCTGGCTGTGTAGAATCTGATTGTTTTGCTGAGTGAGCAGGTGAGGAATTTGGGGTAAAATCCATGGTGGGCCGTGGGCCATGTTCCTTAGTATTGGATACCAGTGTTGGCGTTGCCAGTCTGGAGCAATGAGTATCATTTGTGGCCTCTCTAATCTGACTTTCAGCAGCACCTTTGCTAGAAGAGGCAGTGGAGGAAAGGCATACACTGTTAATGTTTTCCAACTGAATGAGAAGGCGTCCACCTTCCAAGCTAGTGGGTGGAATGTCCTTGTGCAAAATTTTCGAAGTTGGTAGTTTTGGGTGTTGGCAAACAGATCTATGTCTGGGCATCCCCGTTTTTGAGTTATCATTGCAAATACTTGTGGATCCAGTTTCCACTCGTGGGGATCCATGATGTTTCTGCTTAGGTCGTCTGCCAATGTGTTTTTCTTTCCTGGCAGGAATTGTGCTTGTAGTTGAACTTGGTAAGTCAGTGCTGTGTTCCACAAGGTCATTGCTTGCCTGCAAAGGGGGTAGGAGTGTGTGCCCCCTTGCTTGTTTATGTACCACATAACTGTGGTATTGTCCATCTTTATTAGGAGTTGTCCTGGATGTAAGAGGTCCTTGAAAGCTGTTAGAGCATTCTGTACAGCTAGCATTTCTTTTTGATTGATATGCAGATGCCTTTGATCTGTGTTCCATTTGCCCTGAATGCACTGTCCTGCCATGTGTGCTCCCCAGGCATAGTCCGATGCATCTGTTATAGTTTGCATGGCTGTGGGTAAGGTGAAAGGCTGACCCTTGTTGAGGTGACATGCCTGTGCCCACCATAGGAATTCCTGTTGAAGGCAGGGAGTGAGTGGTATTGTTTCCAAGCTGTGGCTGTGCAGTGTCCATACGCTTTTCAGGTACCATTGTAATTTCCTCATATGCAGTTTTGCAAATGGTATTAGGAGTATGCAAGATGCCATGAATCCAAAGGCCTGCAGAATTTTTCTTGCAGGGAGTTGGGTCTTTGTTGCCATCATTTTGAAATATTGAGTCAGCTGTTGTTGCTTGTCTAGCATGAGATAATCCATCTGGGCCGTTGTATTCAAGCTGGCACCCAGGAATGTTATGTTCTGTGAGGGCACTAGTTTTGATTTCTTTTCGTTTACTGTGTACCCTAGGCAACTTAAAATGTGTTTGACAAACGCCAGATGCTTTAAAAGAATGTCCTTGCTTTCTGCTTGAATAAGGAAGTCGTCTAGGTATGGGTATATTTGAATTCCTCTTTGTCTGCAGTATGCAATTACTGGTGCCACGCATTTTGTGAAGACCCTGGGCGCAGTAGATAAGCCAAAGGGCAGTGCAGAGAATTGATAATGAGTTGAACCTGCAATGAAACGGAGGTATCTTCTGCAATTTAGTCTGATAGGGACATGCAGGTATGCCTCCCTGAGATCCAACGTTACTAGCCAAGCTTTCTTGCCCAGCATGGGAAGAAGCTGCTGTAGTGTTAGCATCTTGAATTTGGGTACTTGGAGATAGGTGTTTAGAATTGAAAGGTCCAGAATGGGTCTCCAGGCTTTGTCCTTTCTGGGGACTAGAAAGAATCTTGAGTAAACTCCTTGTCCTTGGTCCTGTGTAGGTACCTGTTGAATGGCTCTCATGTCTATGAGAGCTGTAATTTGTTTTTGTGCCTCCGCCCACTGATTTGGTGGCAGGTTTGGCATTCCTTTTATCCTTGGCAAGGTGTGAAAGTGGAATCTGTATCCTTGTGAAACAATGTTTAGGACCCATTTGTCTTTTGTAATGATGTGCCAGTTGTCTGCAAAAAGTGATAATTTTCCTCCCAAGGGAGCTGCCAAGAGAGATTTGCTTGGCAGTCTGAGGGTTAAGTCATTGTGTTTGTCTTCTGTTAGCTTGGGGCCTGTCTTCTCCTCCTTTCTGGGTAGCGGTACCCCATTGGCGAGGTTTGTAAGGGCCTTGTGACTGACCTCTGCCCCTTGGGCATCTGTATTTGCCCCTCTGTGGTCTGTCAGATGCTGGAAAGGACCAGTTTTTTGTTGGCCAATTTCTGCTGAACCGAGGGGGTTGAACCTGTAAAAAATCCTTGACAGTCTGCATAGATTTTGCCTTATCCTCCATTTTCTTTAAAACCTCCTTTGCCTTTACACCAAATAAAACATCCTGCTGTAAAGGTGCATCCAACAACTTTGCTTTAACATGATCAGGCAGGGTTTGTTCTTTTAGCCAAGCATGTCTACGTATGACAGACCCAGTCACTGCTGCTCTACAGGAAGCTTCCAATGAATCAAATTCACATTGTAAAGTATGTTTGCCCACCTGTTCAGCTGCATGTAACAGATCTTGCATTTCCTTGAAATCAGGCTGCTCTGTGTGCTCATTTTTTGTTTTAATTGAGACATTAGGAATTGCTGATATTTTAGCATGTGAAACTGGCAGTTTAAGGCTCTCATAGCTAGAGTAGCTGAGGTGTATACCTTCTTTCCCCATCTATCTAGTGCTCTGGAATCCCTTTCAGAGGGTACAGGATTTTTAGCAATGGAGGCCTTAACCCCTTTGGGACCCTGGGAAATTGTCTGTGGGTCAGCAATAGGACTTTTATATAGGAATTTGTGTGAGTCAGGTACTCTGTAGTATCTGTCTGGTTTGGCTGGAGCAGGAGGTAGAGAGTCTGGGTTAAGACTAGATTCTAGGTAAACATCATCCACAACGTCTAACACAAGAGGGATAGCAAGTGGTCTGTGCTGGGGAAGTAAAAGGAACTCTCGGAGCCTTTTCTTAGAATCAGAATAATCCTGGCCTTCCCAGTGGAAATGTTCCCTCATGGTATGTAAAGTTTCCCCAAAGGAGTAGTCTTCTGGAGGAGATGCTGAGGGAATGGACTCTTCAGCATCAGAATCTTCATAAGGGGAAAAAAGAGTATTCCTGTTCCTCAGAAGAATCTGAGGAAATTGAAACCTGGTCAGAGGAAGCATAATCCTCCTCTTGTTTTGGCCTTTTTCCAGGAGGGGGATGGGAACCCCTGATTAGGGTAATTAAATCTTCAGCCATCTTAAGCATTTGTTTCTTAGGCATGGGGCCTTGTGCTAGAGACTGATGTACAGTCATTTTAGTTTTTAATGGAGTTTTAAGCTTAACATAAGATTTAATGGTGAGTGTAGTCGGTCTGAAGACACCTTCTGCAACCGAAGGCGTTTCTACTGCACCGGAATCTCCTTCTGCTATGGAGTTGGAAGGGCCTAAAGAAGAAGGCTGCGCCGGCCTAGTACTCTCCGCTTGTGAATCAGAAGCCGTCTGGGGTTCTAATTCAGCGGTCGTCAGGGGCTGCGTAGGCGCCTCACTGAAAACCGAAGAACCGGCGACAGGTCCAGCCGTGGCCTCGAGTCTGGTTTGGGTCTAGGCTGCCTATCCTTATCCTTGCGTTTTTTATGCATGCCGGTCGTCGGTTGCTCCGACGGCATGGTATAATTAAATTTCCTACCAAAGTAATGTCGGGCAAAATCGAACCGTTTGATAGTTCGTTTATTAAACCTAGCACAAAACTGACAACCTGTGACGTCGTGGTCTGGGCCTAGGCAAGGAATACAGTGAGAATGAAAGTCCTTATGAGGTATTTGCTTCCCACAAGAAATGCAATTGTTAACTTTTTCTGACATTGGACTGAGGCAAGAAAAGGTTCCCCAATGGGGTACTTAGCTTTACTGAAGACTTCGGTCTGAAATTCGATTTGAAAATCTCATTAGTCGGCCGACCGGCACTTGCGAACTGCTTCTGCTTCGGGCACCACACGGCAAGAAAGACTGGAGAAAAAGACATTGGATGCCTCTTATATACCCCTGCAGCACTGACGTCAGGGAAGAAGCGACAGCAACCGATGCCGGACCAAGACTTTGGAACTCAGGCCGACTGCAGGACTGCCTGACAGCAGGATAACCCAAGTGTGATGACTGCAGCAGTGTAACACGATGAACATTAACATGTACACAAAATACCTAACTAAACCCCGCACGGGAAACTAGAGCCTCAAACTAAAACGGCCTAGTAACAGACGGGAACAAACTACAGGGAGGACTAGGTCCTCTAATTTAAACGGGCCTAGCCCGGGGGAAATAAAGGCCGGATAACACCACTACCAGCGACAAAACAGTAAATAAGCCAACAAGTAAACAGAAGCACAAAACAAAAAGACCACACAGAAACAATGGGGAGGACTAGGTCCTCAAACTGAAATGGGCCTAGCCCGTGGGAAGAAAGGAAGTGAACGGAATACCAAAAACAGTCAACGAAAAGGCCACACAACCAGAAAGAGAAACACATACAGTAGCTATGAAAATAGCTTTTTTATGATCGACAAATAGCCAAAAATTTTGAAAAAAGTGTACTTAGCCACGGCCAAAAGCTCCAAACCCAGGGGTAGAAATAAAGGTGAGATTGGACTACATAACATCCTTTGTTTTGAAGTATGAAATGGTAAAGCTTGAGAACTTCTCCCACTATGGGGAGATCTGAATCCCTTAACTATGCAAAATGCAATTACAGGGTGCAGTATATAAAACAAAGGACAGGGAGGAGAAAGTACAGTTGTGTACACTTACCATAAATGTAGATGTTCGAATGTATTCACTGTTGCAGTCATTACATTTGGGTATTCTGCTGGCAGGTTGCCCTCAGTTGGCCTGAATTCCAAAGTCTTGGGTCCTGCGTCAGTTGCTGTCTCCTCTTCCATGATGTCAGGTCGTCAGAGGTATAAAACATGCAGCCAACGCCATTTTCTTTAGTTTTTCTTGCCCCCGATGTCAGGTGCCCCCAAAAAGGTAGCAATATTATCTATATATATATATCTATATACATGGATCAATATAAACTTTACCTTCATCTACAAGCAAATACACCACATAGGTTGTAGAAGATAGAGAAGGAAAGATAAACTGTAGAACGACAGGGGGATGGCGGAAAGGTAACCTGGACTGCAACAGTGAATACACTCGAACATCTTCATTTATGGTTTGTGTACACAACTGTACTATGTTCTTCGTGTTTCACTGTTGCAGTCATTACATTTGGGTAGAATCCCAAAGCTATGGTTGGGAGGCTGGAGCTAAACAGTATTAGGTGCGGCTATAAGGCCCTGCAGCACTGCAGTGGCAAAGCCTGCCCTGGACTTAGAGTAGAGAGGCAAATGGTAATGCTTTGTAAAGGTGTAAACAAAACCCCAAGTAGCAGCCTCTAGAATATCTTTGGTTGGTACTCCTCTGAGAAAGGCTGCTGAAGTAGCTGCAGCTCTGGTGGAATGAGACCTAAATGCCCTTGGACACAGGTTTACCATGGTGTAAGTAGCAGAAACGGATGCAGTGGCTTATCCACTTTGAAACTGTCTGCTTTGAGATGGCCTTTCCTTCTGATCCTGCAGCATACGACACTAGTAATTGCTCACTTTTTCTTAGAGCTTTTGTCCTGCTCAAGTAGAATCTTAGCTGTGTGTGTACGTCCAAGGAATGCAGAATCCTCTCCCCTTTGTTCTGCCGATTTGGATAAAAAGTTGGCAGATGAACTGTTTGGTTAAGAGCCACACTGGAAATCACCTTAGGCATAAAAGTAGGACTTGTCCTCAGAGACACCCTGTCTGGGTAAAATATGATAAAAGGCTCTACAGCCATGAGGGCCTGTAGCTCTGAAACTCTTCTTGCTGAAGCAATTGCTAGTAGCAGAGCTGTCTTCCATGATAAGAACTTTATATCAGCAGTACTGAAGGATAGGGCGTCCACTTTCATGCTTGTCTGTGACAAGTCCTTGTGCAGAATCTTTTCAATTGATAATTTTGAGGAGAGGCAAATAGATCTATGTCTGGGCTCCCCCATTTCTCTGTTATCATGCTGAATATTTGTGGATTTAGTTTCCACTCGTGAGGATCCATAAGGTTTCTGCTTAAATCCTCTGCCAGAGTGTTCTGTTTTCCTGGCAGGAATTGAGCTTGAAGATTTATTTGGTAGGTCAAAGCTGTGTCCCACAGTGCCATGGCTAATCTGCAAAGGGGGTATGAGTGTGTGCCCCCTTGCTTGCTTATATACCACATGACTGTGGTGTTGTCCATCTTTATCAGTAGTTGTCCTGGATGAAGCAAGTCCTTGAAGGCTGTTAGGGCATTTTGAACAGCTAGCATCTCTTTCTGGTTGATATGTCGATGCATTTAATTTGGTGCCCATATGCCCTGAATGCATCTTCCTGCCATGTGGGCCCCCCATGCATAATCTGATGTGTCTGTTGTTAAGGTTTGGCTGGCAGGGGGTAGAGTGAAGGGCCATCCCATAGTCTGGTGACAGGCCTTTGCCCACCATAGAAACTCCTGTTGCAGGCAGGGGATGAGAGGAATCATTGTTTCCAGACTGTGTGAATGTTGACTCCATAAACCTTTTAGGTACCATTGCAGTTTCCGCTTATGCAGTCTTGCATATGGAATTAGTAGGATGCAGGATGCCATGAAGCCCAGAGCCTGCAGAATTTGTCTTGCAGAAGACTGGGTTTTTGTTGCCATCAATTTAAAGTAAGTAGTCAGTTGCCTTTGTTTGTCTGGCGTGAGGTGAGGTAAGCCATCTGGGCAGTTGTATGCAAGCTTGCACCCAGGACTATTCTCTTTTGAGAGGGTACCAGTTGTGATTTCTTTTCATTTATTGTGTACCCTAGGCATGCTAGAAGCCTATTCACAAACTCCAGGTGTCATAGAAGAGTGTCTTTGCTCTCTGCTTGAATGAGACAGTCGTCAAAGTAAGGATATATTTGAATACTTCTTTGTCTGCAAAATGCAATTACTGGTGCCAGGCACTTTGTAAAGACCCTGGGCACAGTAGATAAGCCAAAGGGCAGTGCAGAGAATTGGTAATGCATTAAGCCAGCCTTGAATCTGAGGTATCTTCTGCATGATTGTCTTATTGGGACATGCAGGTATGCCTCTTTTAAGTCTAAAGTCACCAGCCAAGCATTCTTGCCCAGCATGGGCAGAAGCTGTTGCAAGGTGAGCATTTTGAATTTTGGAATGTCCAGGTATGTGTTCAAAATCGATAAATCCAGTATTGGCCGCCAGGCCTTGTCCTTTCTGGGTACCAAGAACAGCTGAGTAAAAACCTTGTCCTTTTTCCTGTTCTGGTACTGTCTGAATGGCCCCCATATCCATGAGGGACGTAACTTGTTTCTGTGCCTCTGCCCATTGGTTTTTTGGCAGGACTGGCCAACCATTTGTCATTGGCAGAGTGTGGAAATGGAATCATTATCCCTGTGATACAATGTTCAGTACCCACTTGTCCTGGGTTATTAATTGCCAATTTTGTGGAAAAAGTGCTAATTTTCCCCCTATGGGTGCTGCCAACAGGTAAGTGCTTGGTGTAGGCAGAGGGAAGTCATTGGGATTGCTTTTTGTAGGTTTGCACTTTATCTCCCCCAGATTTGGAGGTGGATGCACCCCATTGCTTTGACCTGTATGAGTTTTTAGCCTGGTACCTGGAACCCTTAGGGCGTCTGGATTTGCCACTTTGAGCTCTGTCTGACACAGGAAAGGACCAATTTTTTGTAGGCCAGTGTCTACTGAATCTAGGTGGCTGCACTTGTAAGAAATCTTTAGCAGTTTGCATAGACTTAGCTTTGTCTTCCATTTTCTTTAAAACCTCTTCTGCCTTAATACCAAAGGTGCATCTAGCAATTTAGCTTTAACATGATCAGGCAATTTTTTTTCCTTTAACCAGGCATGCCTCCTAATCACAGATCCAGTAACTGGGGCCCTGCAGGAGGCCTCTAAAGAATCAAAACCACATTGCAAAGTATGCTTTCCAATGTGTTCAGCTGCATGCAATAATTCCTGCAATTCCTTATTTTCTTCACATTCTGAAATCAACATCATTTTCTGTTTCAGCAATCCCATAACATGTTGTTGGTACTTAAGCATATGAAATTGACAGTTTATGGCCCTAACTGCCAAGGTTGCAGATGTATAAACCTTTTTTCCCCATCTGTCCAGAGCCCTTGAATCTCTGTCAGAGGGGGTAGGGTTTTTTTGCTGTTGAGGCCTTAACTCCCTTTGGACCCTGTGAAATAGTTTCAGGATCAGCAGCAGGGTTTCTAAATAAAAACGTATGAGAGTCAGGGACCCTGTAATACCCGTCAGGCTTACTGGGAGCCGGAGGTAGAGAGTCAGGGGTCAGGCTTGACTCTGAAAAAACATCATCCACAATGTCTAACACAGGAGGAATGGCTAAAGGCTTGTGCTGAGGGAGAAGGAGGAAATCCCTGAGCCTCTTTTTTGATTCTGAGAAGTGTTGACTTTCCCAGTGAAAATGCTCCCTCAAAGTATGCAAGGTTTCTCCAAATTAATAATCCTCAGGGGGAGATGCAGATGGAATAGACTCCTCGGCATCAGAATCCTCATAGGGAGGTAAAGATAATTCCTGATCAGAAGGGGAATCAGAAGAAATAGAAACCTGATCTGAAGATTCATAGTCAGTGTCTTGCCTAGGCCTCTTATCTGGAGGGTGATGTGTACCCCTGATCAAGGTAATAAGGTCTTCTGCCATTTTGATCATCTGTTTTTTAGGCATAGAGGCCTGTGCATGTGGCGCAGGTGTCGTTTTTTTATTCTTTGAAGGTGTCTTTGCCTTTGGTTTTGCAGCTTTTGTCGGTTTGATATAAAAATGTTGAGGTCTGAATACCCCCACAGAAGCCAGTGCCTGCTCAGCGGCTCCGGACCTATCTGAGGGAGATACATCCGTCGGTCCAACACCTTCAGTATCTTGCGGCATGCCGGACTCCACATGGGTGTCAGTAGAGGCCTGCGACTCAAAGGTAGCGGGTAACAGCGGCTGCGAAAGCGCCTGAGTACCGGCGAACCGGTGACTGGCTTAGGAGAAGCTTTGTCGTCGGTTTTGAATCTCGACTGCCTTTCTCTGTCCTTTTCTTTGCATTTTTTTATGTACTCCGGTAGTCAGATTGCTATCCGACGACATCTCTGGATAGTTAAATCTGTTTCCAAAATACTTAGATGCAAAAATATACCGACGCTTAATAGTGTGTTGGTTAAATCTAGCACAAAACCGACAGGCACGTTGTGATCAGGGCCTAGGCAAGGAATACAGTATAAATGGAAATCCTTATGAGGTATTTGCTTCCCACAAGTAATACAATTAACTTTTTCTGACATCGGTAAAAAGCAAGAAAAAAAAGTTTCCCCAACGGGGTACTTAGCTTTATTGAAGACTTTGGTTCTGAAACTCAATCACGAATATTTCAGTAGTCAGTCAACCGGCACTTGCAAAATGCTTCTGCTTCGGGCACCGCATGGCAAGAAAGACTAAAGAAAATGGCGTCGGCTGCATGTTTTATATCCCTGACGACCTGACGTCATGGAAGAGGAGACAGCAACCGACGCAGGACCCAAGACTTTGGAATTCAGGCCGACTAAGGGCAACCTGCCAGTAGATTACCCAAATGTAATGACTGCAACAGTGAAACACGAAGAACATCTGGAAGTGGGATCCTCATGCCTCAAACCAGAGGTAGATGTCAGTCTACCACTGTTAAGGGAATGTGGAAGTAGGCATCCTTCAAATCCAATAAGGTCTGAGGAAAGAGAAGGGACAGGAGAGCACAGAAGGCTTATGTTTTGAGCTTTAGACCCTTTAGAAACTTAAGAAACAAGCTTAGCTTTGATCAATTTATAGTTATCTCCAAGCATAGTCTTTTCTTGGAATTAGATTTTTTTTTTTTTTTTTTTTTTTTTTTCTACTCAGGTGTCACACTTACAGCTGTCCCAGTACCCCACATCCACACTGGGTGTAATGGCCACTCCAGTTTTCTTTTAGACTAATACCAATTTTACAGCTGGGGCCTGTATGGAACCCATGGGCTATCCAACCATCTATTTTTTTTTTTTTAAACAACTGCTTTTTGCCTGCTCCATTCCTCCCGAACATGTGCACATGACAGTTGCCAAGGGGGCATGTAATGAGCAGCTCTCATCATACCACTTCACACTTTTGCATGGAGCTACTCTCAACATCTGCCCCTCCCCCTTATCTGAAGAACATCGCAACCGGCTTCCCAGCCTCTGCCAGAAAGCTCCTTTTGCTGTACATGCTCCCATGCACACACACACTACCTTCAGCCCAGGATAAGCACGCACATCCCCCCCCTGCTGCTCCGTCAGTCATCCAAGCCACTAAATGAACCCAGGTCAACTATATGCCATTGGAGCAGCTGGAACTAGGAGCAGTTTTGATAAACAACCTTTGTGCGCTTACGGTTGTGGTACTCCACCTATAGCCCTTGCCACAAGGGATCTTGTTACACTGGTGGTAGTCAAGTCGCTTTGCTGTATGGGCACTTTAGAGATTCCTAAGAACTTTGGCATTTTTATGAAGTGTAGTTTGCACCCTTCAGCTACGATTTTCAGAACCCATGTCTCAAGTGATATTTCACATTGTTTTACAAAAGGACCTAGGCAGTCTCTAAACTTCTGAATGGGGAGGTGTTGGAAAAAGGCAGGAGGATTAAAGGGGGTGGTGAGCTGGGGTGGGATGAGCTGTGCTGAGTTACAGTCCACCCCTGTTAGGGTCTTGGCACTGAGGACTTTTTGACTATGACATTTTATTTTCTTTGCATGGTCTCTCTCCCTTTTGTTGTTTTCCTATATTCTACCTCCAGGGAGAGGACCAATGTTTTGGGGGACAATTTCTTCTACCTGTGGATGTGTGAGAGTGAAGCAACTGTTTGACTGATGGCACTGTCTTGCCCTTTTCTTTCAGCTTTTTAAAACACCTGTTCTGCAGGGGGCTCAAAAAGCAACTCCTTCTCATGTGAGGCATTAAGGCATTGAGCTTTAACATGGTCTGACAAGGAAGGCAGTCCTCACAGACACAGCTCTTTATCACTGGCCCCTAAGCAGACACCCAAGATGCATAAACTATACAACAGCATTTGATGGAGTGATTTGCTACCTGGGAAGACAGGCTGCAGCTTAGCACAGAATCTCTCGGGGCTTTGTTTGGTATCTCCTCCAAAAATGGGAACAGAGTTCTTGGTTGCAGCCCCAGTAACATCCCTCGCTGGTGTCCAGCTATGTAATTTGATCCTGCCCTTTTCTAAAGATCCAACTTCCAGTTCTTTTATCTCTGTTACTATATTCATTACTTCTAGTATGACTTACTTCTAGTATGACTGGTTTAGAATGATTTCCATTTTCTAGTAATTGTTTTTTTGGCAACCAACATAATCAAACTCAGCAAGGCCTTACTATGTCTAAGCAATTCTGTGCCAGTATCCATGAGCTCCATGGCTATATCAGCAATAACATTTTTAGAGAGATAATTGCAGGAATCCATATCCCTGTATAAATGGTCTTTTCTGGGATCAGAATGGTGGATGTCTGGCTCAAAAGCTGCATCATTAAAATGCACCACCAGAGGTTTCTGCCACTAGTGGTACTGCTAAGGATTTTGGCTCAGGTTAGCCCAGGAAGTTCTCATCTCTTCTACACATATGAAAAGTCCCTAGACTCTCATTTGAGAAGGTTGCTCATTTTGCTGCAAGAATTACCAAATAAGAGTGGTTATGGCATATTCCCGGTCAGGAATGATGCTGTACCGCTATCTTCCATCTCTTCACCAGCTCTAGAAGTGGTTAAGTTATACCCAGGGAGGATATGGTAGGTCTGTTACACCTGATAAACGAGGACAGGAGCTGCTGTTAACAGGAGGGGGAGCATAAAATCATTCTTGAAGGGGGATACTTCAAATCAGAAAGGGATGAAGTTCCAAACACCTCATGCTGACTGAAGACTGCGGATGTCCACTGCTCAGACACCTTGGGCCTGAATCTGGAAGTGGCGGCATTCAAGGATCCAGCACACAAGAAGATGCCTGATAACTCCACTTTTGTGCCACGGATACCCTCACACTCCCTCATTAAGGGGAAATACCCCCAACCTCGCAAATCAAAATGCAGACAATGGAAACAAATGCCTGCAGGGAAGCATCTGTACTGTCCAATGGCTGTAGGATTTCAGCTTGACAGTGTGAGGTCATTAGAGCAAGTGGCAGCCTTCTGAAGGCCAGTGCCACAGGCCTCTGTCCAATTTACAGACATCATGGTTGCGAGAGATTGAGAAACATCCTCAAGAATGGGGGGAGGGGTCTTCAGCTTCTGAGAGAATATAGCCCTCCGCCTTAACATCTTCTGCCATTGGCATTTCTCAGTTCTCCATTTTTTTGCGGTGCATTCAGTTTTCCTTGGTTTGGATTATACTAAAGAGGCTCTACCCTCCATTTAATGGTGTAAAGGTAGCTAAAGACACTGTGTTTACAATCCAAACAGAAAACAAAGTGTGGAAGTCTTGACATGGATTCCGTTTCCTCCATGAAATGCTACCAGAAATTGAAACTTATGACATCTATACTGGACACCCAATACAATAAACATGTTTGGTATAAAAACATAAGAAAAGCTCACAAATGGGGCACTGATCTCGGGAAGCCAAGCCAAGCTGATGTACAAATGCTAGTACAATATACACTGATCTGCACTCGTATTGATGCAACAAAAGTACTTAAAATGGCATGGATAGACATTTCCCTTACACCACTGATGCTGACATCAAACTGAAAGAGCATCTACCCAGCTAGCAGGGGGAAGTGTGCAAAGTTCTGGAAGTCATGCCAAAGTCCCAAAAAGTTAGCCCTGCAGCAACATTGAAAAGTATGACGACAAACACCATTATTTTAATATACCCCAACATTTTGTACTCCATTCTTCCAAAACCAAACACTGCTGCAAACTAATGGAACAGCTAGGGTGACTATCACAAGAGTGCACCACTAATGAGATACCTTTTAATTACCACCCTTCATTAGCATACCCCTTAATTCTGATCATGAAACTCAGAACACACTATTTCTCAGAACCTTCACCATCTAACCTCCCATTATCAAACACTTGAGTACCCTACCCCTTTACCACAAGTCAGCACACCATATTGTATACACTAAACAGGAAGAGAAAATACATGCAAAACCTTCAGTAAGTCGTACAACTCTTCTGACTGGTGCTGTAAAATGAAAGTGCCCTGGTATAATAACCTAGTCTTAACTTCCACCCTTAATACTGGAAGCTACAGAATCCTAAAAGGGATAAAGCTGACATATTCTTCCTAGTAAAGCAAATAAAACAATTTAGACTACTTTACTGTTGGCAATTTAACTCCTCTGATTTAAACTCTCCCTCCGGTATTCCATCCTTCCACTAGCCTTTTCCTCATATCTAAACTGCGTCCCTCTTCTCGCTCATCCCCATTTTACTATGCTGTCTATATCACTTACTCACTTTGGCTATCCAGCCTTTCAGACTAACCTGCTTACTCTTAATTCAGTTATAATTAGTACAACTGCTTTTTATTTATAATTCGAATGTGCATTCCTGTAACTTGTCACAACTGTACTGAAAACTTAATTTAGAAAAAGATATACTTTGATTCCTATTACTTTCACTCTACAGAACTATGACAATTCCTGCTTCTTGCTGTTACTTCCCTGCAAAAATTGTCGTTTTGAAATATTTTAGGTTTTCTGTATTTAAAAAATAAAGTTATTTTTGTTTGTGTTCTCCAACAGTGAAAATGGCCTCTTTTGCACAGACAAGCTTTCCTCGTAAAAAATACAAATATATAAAAATTACTTGCTGCAATTATCAGTAGTACTTCACTGCCTGTATTACACTTGAATTGTCCGTATCCTCTGATTTCTGAATGACTATATCCAGTAACTCTCACATGCAACTTAAAGTGGTTACTTAGGCACAGATCATCTAACCAGATAACAAATTAATAATTTAATTCCAAACAGTAAGTAGAATGTTTGACTTGTGTTTTAAAGAGAAAAACTTGCCTGCAAAGCAAACTTATTGGTAAGGAAACAAAAATAAGTGAAGAGAGAGGGTGCCAAGAACAAAAACTAAACAGTGCTGGATCTGTAACAACATTTTTTTCTGAACATATTAGCACAAACGAGATGCACTTGCACAGTTCACAGTCCAAACTGCAGCTAGTAGTACACACTCACTGCCAAAAATGGTTATAAACTGTCATAATACAAGTAGTAAACATACTGCAATAAAAGTATCCTATAACACACATATGTAGCTTTCTACACACACTCAATAATCAATATTCCCCCATCAAGTGTCCTTACAAGTCCAAGGACTGAACCTCCTCCTTGGTAAAGCATTATACTAGCTGCATTTTTGTAAATGACCACAGAATGCTATGCGCTCTGTGGGCACGGCTGAGCTCTTTATTTCCACTGATTTCTATCAGAGGCCTTTTTTTCTATCACAAGGTGTACAGAGTTACCTCAACCAAAGAAAAACTAACAGTGACCCAGATTACCTGAAGGGTGGTTCACACCTTAGGTTACCACCAGTTGCAACTTTGAAATACAGTGTAGGAAGAAAAAGTGCACTGTAGAGGATACTCAACACTGCAAGCATTTCTGCTGTGAGGGTACCGAGTACCCCTTTTACAATTCTTTTTAACAACCAGCAAAAATGGTGACAGGTTTTTATGTTCTCCTATAAAAACAAGAAAATGCCCCCATCGAGTGCAACCATCACACCGGTCTCCATGTGAGGCATCACTGAAGACTACCATTTTCAGAGATTCATCCTTCCGCAGGGATTTAAATCTTACAGATATTATTGCAGAATGGATTTTCCAAACACTCTGGAAGTCTGCTGTACAGACTACTGATGAGACAAATAGGTCAGGATGTTACAAATAAAAAGCATGTATGTCTTGCTTGGGACTGCTAAAACATTTTTACATTTTTTTTCTTTTATAGAATCTCTTTTTGATTTACTGTAGTGAGAGATACGAGATCTGCCCACGTTCATGTTTTGAGACAGCAAAAAAGATGCCAAAACTGCTCCTGAATTTGCTGGTAGACCAGAGACAACTCTCAAGTAGCTGGCTGTAGAAAGTACATCTTACTATTGTGGAACATTCTGAGACAGTTTCAAGTCTTTTTGGGATATAAAATTAATAAAGATAAAACAAAGGCTGTAGCCATAAACTATATACCCATACTCCTACACACAAATTGGTTTAGCAATGCCCACATTTATTGGGATACAATAAGATGAAGTGATTAGGAGTATGGATTAAAAAGGATTCTGTTACGGCAGCTAAGGACATGTGGTAATACATTAAAAAGATGACACCAAAACTGAGAAAAGTACAGTTTTGTACCTACCATAAATGTAGATGTTCGAGAGTCTTCACTGCTGCAGTCATTACACTTGGGTTATCCTGCCGTCAGGCGGGCCCGCAGTCGGCCTGAGTTCCAAAGTCTTGGTCCGGCGTCGGTTGCTGTCGCCTCTTCCCTGACGTCAGTGCACCAGGGGCATACAAGAAGCAGCCGACGCCATTTTCTTCAGTTTTTCTTGCCCCAGATGTCAGGTGCCCCCAAAAATGGTAGGCAATACATATTGCTAATAAAACATACAAAAAAGGTAAAAATAAAACCTTCATTAACCAGCAAATACACCACAAAGGTAGTATAGGTTAGTCCCAGATAAGAAAGAGGGGCTGGCGGGTGGGTAACCTGGACTGCAGCAGTGAAGACACTCGAACATCTACATTTATGGTAGGTACAAAACTGTACTATGTTCATCGTGTTTCACTGCTGCAGTCATTACACTTGGGTAGAATCCCAAAGCTGAGTTTGGGTGGCTGGCTCTATAGAGGATTTGGTGTGGCTATGAGGCCCTGCAGAACTGCAGTGGCAAAGCCAGCTCTGGATCTAGAATAAAGAGGCAAATGGTAATGCTTGGTAAAGGTGTGCACTGAACTCAAAGTTGCAGCTTCCAAGATATCTTTGGTAAGTACTCCTCTAAGGTAGGCAGTGGCAGTAGAAGTAGCAGTTGCCCTGGTGGAACGGTGGAATGCGGTCTAATGTTAGACGGTACAGGTTTCCCATGCTGTGTGTAGCAGAACCGGATACAGTGCCCTATCCACTTTGAAGTGGTCTGCTTTGAAATAGCCTTTCCCTGTGATCCTGCAGCATATGATACAAACAATTGTTCAATTTTTTCTGAAAGTTTTTGTTTTGTCCAAGTAGAAGCGTAATTGCCTGTGTATGTCCAAGGAATGTAGAAGTCTCTCCCCTTTATTTTGGGGATTTGGATAAAAGGATGGCAAGTGAATAGTTTGATTAAGAGCCATACTGGATACCACCTTAGGCATAAAGGTAGGGTTTGTTCTTAAAGACACCCTGTCTTGGTGAAAAATGATGAAAGGCTCCACTGCCATTAGTGCCTGCAGTTCTGAGACTCTTCGTGCTGAGGTTATTGCCAGAAGCAGAGCAGTTTTTCATGATATATATTTTAACTCTGCTGAAATGGCTAGTTCAAAAGGAGGCAAAGTGAGCTTTTCCAAAACGAAATTGAGGTCCCAAGTTGGTGGTGCTGCTCTCCGGGGCGGTCTTATGTTTTTAGCCCCTCTGAGGTACTGCTTTAGCAAAGGGTGAGAAAAAATAGGAGGATCTGTGTTGTAATGAGCCGAGATGGCAGAAGCGTGAATCTTAATGGATGAGAAGGATAGTCCTTTGTCCAGCATCTCAGTCAAGTATTGTAGTATCTGAGGAATGTTAGGGACTGGAGGATCAAGGTTTTGAGACTGGTTCCAGGCACAGAATCTCTTCCACTTTTCTGAATAAGATTTCCTGCTGCTAGGCAAAATGACATCCATAACAGCTTTAGAGAGAGAAGTTGTCTGTTTAGCTATTGAATCTTCCATGCAGCCAGGTTTAAAGTTTTGAGCTGACTGTGCAGTATCTGATTGTTTTGCTGAGTCAGAAGGTGTGGAATTTGAGGCAAAATCCAAGGTGGACCTTGAGTTAAGTTCTTTAAGATTGGGTACCAGTGCTGGCGTGGCCAGTCTGGAGCAATCAGAATCATCTGTGGTTTGTCTTGTCTGGCTTTTAGGAGTACCTTTGAAAGGAGAGGCACTGGTGGGAAGGCATAAACACTTAGGTTTTTCCAGCTGAACAAAGAGCATTCACTTTCCATGCTTGTGTGTGATAAGTCCTTGTGCAGAATTTTTGTAGTTGGCAAATCAGTGGGGAGGCAAAGAGCTCTATGTCCGGGCACCCCCATTTTTGCATTATCATGCTGAAAACATGTGCATTTAATTTCCACTCGTGAAGATCCATGATGTTTCTGCTTAGGTCGTCTACCAGAGTATTTTTCTTTCCTGGCAAGAATTGTGCTTGCAGATGAACTTGATAAGTTATACCCGTGTTCCACAAGGTCATGGCTTGCCTGCATAGGGGGTAAGAATGAGTGCCCCCTTGCTTGTTTATGTACCATATCACCGTGGTGTTCTGTCCTTAATAATAATTGTCCTAGATGCAGAAGGTCCTTGAAAGCTGTTAGGGCATTTTGTACAGCCAACATCTCTTTTTGATTGATGTGAAGAGGCATTTGTTCTGTGGTCCATTTGCCCTGAATACATTTTCCTGCCATGTGTGCTCCCCAGGCGTAATCCGTGGCGTCTGTTGTTATAGTCTGCCTGGCTGTGGGAAGAGTGAAAGGCTGACCCTTGTTGAGGTGACATGCCTGTGCCCACCATCAAAACTCCTGTTGTAGGCAGGGAATTAGAGGTATTACTGTCTCCAAGCTGTGAGAATGTTGAGACCAAACACTTTTTAGGTACCGTTGTAATTTCCTCGTATACAGTCTTGCATATGGAATTAGTAGAATGCAGGATGCCATGAATCCCATGGCCTGCAGACTTTTTCTTGCAGGGAGTTGGGACTTTGTTGCCATCAATTGAAAATACTGAGTCAGTTGTCCTTGTTTGTCTGACATGAGATAAGCCATCTGGGTCATTGTATTTAAGCTGGCACCCAGGAATATTATCTCTTGTGAGGGCACTAGTTTTGATTTCCTTTCGTTTACTGTGTACCCTAGGCAACTTAACAAACTTTTTATGAATGCCAGATGCTGTAGAAGAATGTCCTTGCTCTCTGCTTGAATCAGACAGTCATCCAGATATGGATATATTTGAATTCCTTTTTGTCTGCAAAATGCAATTACTGGTGCCAGGCACTTGGTAAAGACCCTGGGCACAGTAGATAAGCCAAAGGGCACTGCAGAGAATTGGTAGTGCATTGAACCAGCTATGAATCTGAGGTATCTTCTGCAGTTTTGTCTGATAGGGACATCCAGGTATGCCTCTTTGAGGTCCAAAGTAACAAGCCAAGCTTTCTTGCCCAACATGGGAAGGAGCTGTTGTAGAGTCAGCATTATGAATTTTGGGACATCCAGTTAAGTATTTAGAGTGGAAAGGTCCAGAATGGGTCTCCAGGCTTTGTCCTTTCTGGGTACCAGGAAGAATCTTGAGTAAAATCCTTGTCCTTTTCCTGCTGTGGTACTTTTTGAATAGCTCTCATGTCCATGAGAGTTGTAATTTATTTTTGTGCCTCTGCCCATTGATTTTGTGGCAGGTCTGGCATTCCTTTTAGCCTTGGAAAAGTGTGAAAGTCGAACCTGTAACCCTGAGACACAATATTCAGCACCAATTTGTCTTGGGTGATTGCTTGCCAAAGTGCTAGTTTCCCCCCTAAGGGAGCTGCCAAAAGGTAAGAGTTTGGCATTGAAAGGGGGAAGTCATTGGGACTGTTTCCTGTAAGGTTGCGACTTATCCTCACCTTGTTTTGGGTTTGAAGCACCCCACTGTCGTGGTCTGTAAGAACCTTGTGGCTGAGATCTGCCTCTTGGGCATATATATCTGCCTCTTTGTGGCCTGTCTGACACTGGAAAGGACCAATTCTTAGTAGGCCAATTTCTGCTAAATCGTGATGGCTGTACCTGTAAGAAATCCTTTACTGTTTGCATAGATTTTGCCTTATCCTTCATTTTCTTTAATACCTCTTCTGCCTTAATGCCAAATAAATTATCTTGCTGCAAAGGAGCATCCAGTAATTTTCCCTTAACATGATCTGGTAAACTTTGTTCTTTTAACCAAGCATGCCTTCAAATCACAGATCCTGTAACTGCTGCTCTACAAGAAGCTTCTAATGAATCAAAACCACATTGCAAAGTATGCTTTCCCACTTGTTCAGCTGCATGCAATAAATCCTGCATTTCCTTATAGTCAGGTTGTTCTGCATTTATACTCATTTTCTGTTTTAATTGAGAAAGTAAATATTGTTGATACTTAAGCATGTGAAACTGGCAATTCAGAGTTCTCACTGCTAAAGTTGCAGAGGTGTAAACTTTCTTTCCCCATCTGTTTAATGCTCTAGAGTCCCTATCCGAGGGAACTGGATTCTTAGCCGTGGAAGCCTTAACCCCTTTTTATAAAGAAATTTGAGAGAGTCAGGGACTCTGTAGTATCTGTCTGGCTTGACTGGAGCTGGGGGGCAAAGAATCAGGGTTTAAACTAGATTCAGAGGACACATCATCCACAATGCCTAACACTGGCGGAATAGCAAGGGGCCTGTGCTGAGGCAGCAAAAGAAAGTCTCTGAGCCTTTTCTTGGATTCTGAGTAATCCTGGCCATCCCAATGGAAATGCTCCCTCATGGTATGTAAAGTTTCCCCAAAAGAGTAATCCTCAGAAGGAGAGGCTGAAGGAATGGATTCTTCAGCATCAGAATCCTCATGGGGGGGAAAGAATATCCCTGGTCTGAAGAGGAATCAGAATATATTGAAACCTGGTCAGAGGAATCATAGTCTGTATCCTGCCTAGGCCTTTTATCAGGAGGGGGATGAGAACCCCTGATCAAACTTATCAAGTCTTCGGCCATCTTGAGCATCTGTTTTTTAGGCATGGAGGGCTGTCCAGGTGAATGCTGCACTTGCTTCTTTATCTTTAGTGTAGGCTTAGTCTTGGCTGTAGTTGCAATGATAAGTTGAGTAGGCCGCCGATGCCTGCTCAGCGGCTCCGGACCCATCTGAAGGGTTAATCTCCGTTGGCCCAACACCTTGAGGCTCCAGAGGACTGAGGTAGCGGGTGTCAGGGGCTGCAACAGCGCCTCACTGAAAACCGGCGAACCTGCGACTGGCCTAGAAGAGGCTTCGTCGTCAGCTTTGGACCTTGGAAGCCGTTCCTTATCTTTATCTTTGTGCTTTTTATGCATTCCCGGTCGTCGGTTGTTCCGACGGCATTGTGTAATTAAACCTTCGACAAAATACTGGCGAGCAAAATAAAACCGACGTTTAATAGTGCGTTTGTTAAATCTAGCAGAAAACCGACAACTAGTGACGTCATAGTCTGGGCCTAGGCATGGAATACAGTAAGAATGAAAATCCTTATGAGGTATTTGCTTCCCACAAGAAATACAATTATTACGTTTTTCTGACATCGGTCTGAGGGAAGAAAAAATTTTCCCCTTAGCTTTATTGAAGACTTCGGATCTGAAATTGAATTTGAAATCTCAGGAGTCGGCCGACCGGCACTTGCGAACTGCTTTTGCTTCGGGCACCACGCGGCAAGAAAGGCTGAAGAAAATGGCATTGGCTGCTTCTTATATGCCCCTGACGCACTGACGTCGGGGAAGAGGCGACAGCAACAGACGCCAGACCAAGACTTTGGAACTCAGGCCAACTGCTGGACCGCCTGATGGCAGGATAACCCAAGTGTAATGACTGCAGCAGTGGAAACCCGGTGAACATCTGGAGGCTCTTGTTTATGGATGTGGACAGTAAGATACAACCAGCAAAAATGTTTTTACTCCCTTAAATTTTATATACCAGTCAGGCATATTTTTATCAACAAGAGGGGGGAAAAGAAAATATAAAGGTATTACTCCTCAATGCTAGGAGTCTAAACAAAAACTCCACTCCCTGGAAGCTCTTTTCACCCTAGAGAATACTGACAACTGTACGGTCACTGACATAGTTTAAAACTGCGTTAAGCCCACCAACAGTGCAAGGTTATAATGCCTTCCATGCATTTAGACCAGCTACTTCACAGGCAGGGACTAAAATAAATACACTTCAAGGTTGGTCAAATGGGACAATGCACATGAGCTGCTCCATGTTCAAGTCACCTCAGGCAAAATTCAATACCACTGCAAGGTACAGGCCCCCTCAATGACCCAGGAAACAAATACCATGTATTTAAACTTATTAGAAACACTAACCATCCAATCCAATACCATATTATTGGGTGACTTTAATTACCCCACTATTAACTGGGAATCCTATACGACACCAAACGTACAGGCACATAGATTCCTGGATTTTGGAAACACAAACTCACTGCACCAACCAAAGGTGCAGCCATACTGATCTCCTGTGAAGTAAAAATAAAAACTTGACCCCCAGCTAATCCTGGAATATTCAGAAACTACTCTAAGGCTAACCTCCTGCTATTAACTGATAACCTGGCAACATTTCAAGCCCACATAAACCCTGAACACTGCTGCATATGCAGAACTGTTCACAGAAACCCTATACAAGCACATTAATACATGCATAGAGGAAACTGTACCCACCAGGAAGAAATACAGAACTAACTCAAAGAACAAGTCACTCTGGTGGAATCACAAAATCAATAGGCTGTATAACAGAAGGAAGAAAATCATGGCAAATATTAGGAGGTACAGCACCCAGCAGGATAAAAGCACTCAAATCAAACTAAACAAACATCTCAGAGGACAGAAAGTCTACCAAAGCCAAATTTGAGGTAAGTTTGGCCTCCAAGGCCAAGGACAATCACAAAGCATTCTACAGCTATGTCCGCAACCTCAAAGGCAATGCACAAATGTGTGCATAGCTCATTATAAATGGAGTCACCTATAACGAGCCAGAAGATATAGCAAACCTTCTAGCTGACAAATTCAGCTCCAACTTTATCCCTCTCTCCCACTCAACCTTCCCTCAGGAAATACCATCAGATATACCTCCCCCTACTATCACTAGGGAACAAGTCCTTAACGCTCTCTCTGTGACCAAGAGCACTGCATCAATGGGCACAGACAATATCCCAGGATGCCTTCTAAATAGCATGAAACATGACCTATCAGATCCTCTGGAATTACTATTTAACTGTAGCCTCCAAACAGGCTTTGTGCCTCATGAATGGAGAACAGCAACAGTCATCCCTCTGCACAAAGGTGGGCCATCTTCAAACCCTGGAAACTACACACCCACAAGTCTCACTAGTCTTATATGTAAAGCCATGGAAAGAATTATCATGGAAATGATCAACAGA
Organism: Protopterus annectens; assembly: GCF_019279795.1. Classification (NCBI taxonomy): domain Eukaryota; kingdom Metazoa; phylum Chordata; order Ceratodontiformes; family Protopteridae; genus Protopterus; species Protopterus annectens. The sequence continues at coordinate 818,290,225 of NC_056739.1, forward strand.
GATATAGTAAACCTCCAGACACTGGACCCAACCCAGTCTGGTTTCAAGAGCAGATCATGCCTACTCAACCTAGTGGACTTCTTTGAGAAGGTAACCGAAGCAATGCATATGGGAAAAATGGTTTACACTGCCTACCTTGACCTGGCTAAGGCATCTGACACAATACCAGATTCAGGCATTGTTGACAAACTCAAGAGGTTAGGTACAAACTCATATCACCCGGTGGACAACCAACTGGCTCACAGACAGGACCCAGGAAGTTAGAATTGGGGAGTCCATCACTACAAAGAGACCAGTCACAAGTGAAGTCCTTTAAGGATCAGTTCTTGGACCGTTCCTTTTTGGCATTTACTTCTCTGAAGCCAAGGCCAATGCCAGTGGTCTCTGGCTGACTAAATTTGCAGATGATTGCAAATTAGGAGCGGTCATTGAATCCCACACTGACACAAATGTTTGCCTGGAGGGGCTGACACAGGCAGACAACTGGTGTCAGAGTCATGGACTAAAACTAAAGTACAGTTGTGTACACTTACCATAAATGTAGATGTTCGAGTGTATTCACTGCTGCAGTCATCACACTTGGGTTATCTGCCTGCAGGTAGCCCTCAGTCGGCCCGAATACCAGAGACTTAGTATTTCTCCGTCAGTTGCTGATGCTCCAGAACTGATGTCAGGTCGTCAGGGGGTATAAAAACAGGCAGCGCTCACCATTACATCAGGTTTTTCTTGCCCCCAAATGTCAGGAGCCCCCCCAAATAAGGAGCTAAGTTACGGTGGTGAAAAACACTCCCAGTAAAAAGTAAATACCAATACCCCCTGCAGGGGGTGAGTATTAACAAAGAGAGGAGACAGAAAAAGAGAATGGGGTTAGAGGGAGGAAAACCAGGACTGCAACAGTGAATACACTCTGACATCTACATTTATGGTAGTACTATGTTCTTAGTGTTTCACTGTTGTAGCCATCACACTTGGGTAGATTCCCAAAGCTGAAGAAGGATGGAGGCAGTCAAGAAGAGTTTGTGGCTGACTAGTATGCCTTGCAGGACTGCTGTTTCAAAACCTGCCCTGGATTTGGAAAAGATAGCCAGGTGTTAATGCTTGGTGAAGATATGTACAGAACTGCAGGTAGCAGTTTCCAGGATGTCCCTGGTAGGGACTCCCCTGAGGAATGCTGTAGGGGTAGAAGTTGCCCTAGTGGAATGTGTTCTGACCCCCTGAGGGGTTGGTTTCCCATGGTGCTTGTAGCAGAAATGGATGCAGTGTGCTATCCATTTAGAAATTGTTTGCTTTGAAATGGCCTTGCCCTCTGCCCCTGGTGCAAAGCTGACTGGTCAGATTTCCTGAAGGGCTTAGTCCTATCCAGGTAGAATCTGAGCTGTCTGTGCACGTCCAAGGAGTGCAGGATCCTTTCCCCTTTATTTTGAGGATTAGGGAAGAAGGTTGGCAAATGGATAGATTGGTTGAGAGCCATGCTTGACACAACTTTAGGCATAAAGGAAGGGTTAGTCCTGAGGGAAACCCTGTCAGCATGGAAAATAAAAAAAAAGTTATGTACTTACCATGACGTTCCATGTTTGTAGTCCATCTCGCCCTTCATTCTTTACATATGGGATCGGAGCCGATCCTCGGCCCCCGACTCAGCCTATTTACAAGCTGGAAGACTTCTGGTTGGCTCGTGGCTAGGTAAGCATCCCATGGTGCACCAGTACAATCCCCAGATCTTGTTTGCTGCTGACTAGAAGAAATAACAACATACAAAAAGAAGCCAATACTAAAAGGTCTCCATACATAATGACATTTATATTTTTCTGTCTCCAGGTACTTCCAAGGATGGGGGCAGGAGGTTGGGTTCGTAAGAATGAAGGGCGAGATGGACTACAAACATGGAACGTTATGTTAAGTACATAACTTCTTTATGCTCTGTAGTCCTATCTCACACCTTCATTCTTTACATATGGGGCAGCATCCTTAGCGCCTTATTCTTGGGTGGCCCAAAGAAAAATACTCCTGAGTACCGTGGAACCAAATGATGCTCTACCCCTGGAGTTTAAATCTAATTTGTAATGAGTAATAAAAGTGTGAGGGGTAGCCCACGTAGCAGTTGCACAAATGTTATTAAGTGGGACCCTGGCTTGAAGGGCTGCAGAGGTGACTGAGATCTGGTAGAATGAGCCTTGATTTTAAAGGGTAAAGGTTTACCCTCAGAATTGTAAAGATAAGCTATACAGCTAGAAATCCAGTTAGAAAGAGTCATTTTGGAAACTGGTAAGCCCAACCTGGATTCGGAAAAGGAAATTAATAATTGATCCGATTTTCTGATGCGTTTAGTCCGGTGCAAATAAAAACGTAATTGTCTATGGACATCCAGCTGGTGAAACCTGTACTCAGCTGCATTGGAGTGATTTGGAAAGGACTGATTCAAAGTGGCACGGGAACAGACCTTGGGGACAAAGGAGGGATTAGTACGAAGGGACACCCTGTCTTTATGAAAAATCAGATAAGGCGGTTTAACAGACAAAGCTTGCAATTCTGACACCCATCTGGCAGACATGATAGCCACCAAAAACAACGGCTTCCACAACAAAAATTTCAGAGAGGATGAATGAGAAGGCTCAGAGGGCGGAGATGTTAATTTAGATAACACAAAACTTAAATCCCATGAGGCTACAGGCTCTTGAACAGGTGGTTTTAACAAAGTGGCACCTTTAAGGAAGGTTTTGCACAGTTTATGAGACATCAAGTTAGAATCTGGGAAACCCAGATGAAAATTTGAAATCGCTGCCAATTGAACTCTGATAGTGGCAGCCGCAGAACCTTGGTGAAAAAGTTCAGAAAGAAATTCCAAAACCACTGGAATGGAGGCAGTGTAGTGGTCAACATCCATTTTCTCTGCTCAAAGAAAGAATATTTTCCACTTACTGGAATATAGTCTCCTAGTGGAAGGTTTATCAGAAGACGTAAGGATAACAGTCACGGAAGGCAAGAAGTCGTGAAGCCTGACTAGGGATGGAACTGGAGCAGCCACACTGTCAAATTGAAGGTGTGCAAGGAGGGGTGAAGCGAACCTGATATGTGAGTCAACAGGTCTGGAACTGGGTCCAGAATCCAAGGATCGTCCAGGAGAAGAGGCCCGAGGAAGGGGAACCAAACCTGATGAGGCCAGTAAGGAGCAATGAGGATCAGCTTGCTACCCAACCGTTTCGCTTTCTGAATCACCTTGGAATGAGAGTAAAGGGAGGAAAAGCATACAGGAGACCCGGGGGCCAATCGTGAACAAGTGCATCTCTGGGCGACTCCCCCGGAGGGGGGGGGGGTGAGGGAAAAATAGCTGCTGCACTTGGTATTGACTGGGCTGGCAAAGAGATCTCAGCAAGGCTGTCCCCACCTACGGAAAATCTGTTCCGCTGTTTCCTGTTTCAGAGACCACTCGTGAGGCATCAGGATCAGTCGGCTGAGCTTGTCGGCTATCATGTTGGTCATCCCTGGAATGTGCGTTGCCACCAGAAAATGCTAGGAAGATATTGCCCATTCCCAAACTCGCATGGCCTCTCGACAGAGTGGGTAAGATCTGGTTCTGCCCTGTTTGTTGATGTACCATACTACCGACATGTTGTCTGACTATACTGCAATAGCCTCGAGAGGAAGAAGGTCGTGAAGTGCTTGCAATGCCAGGAGCACCGCCCTCATCTCTAGAACGCTGATATGCAGGTGAGCCTCATGAGCTTGCCATGTGCCTTGGGCAGTCCTGCCCAAAATAATGCCCCCCCACCCTATCTGTAAGGCATCCGTGGTCACAGTGGCAATGGGTTGGGGAGGAACAAATGAAGCGCCTGTGGTCAGTTGATTGGTTAGTGTCCACCAAAGGAGGTCCTTCTTGCAAGATTCTGTTAGCAGAATGTGATGGGATAATGGAAGGTGCTGAAAGGACCATTGGGAAGACGGAAGCCACTGAAGAATTCTAATGTGCAACCTGGCTAGTGGCACTAATAGAATGCGGAAGCCATGGTCCCAAGGAGCTGTAGAACAATCTTAGCTTTGACCCTTCTTAAAGGGAGAAGACGCTGAATTTGAAGAACTAGGTTCTGTGCCCTTTCAGCAGGAAGACGAGCCACCATGTTTACTGTGTCTATCTCTGCGCTTATAAAAATCACAGACTGAGAGGGCAATAAGGCAGATAAGAGATTCCCAGGTAGGCACAAAGCTGAACAGTAATGTCCCTGCTCTAAAGGAGTAGCTGCCTGGTGGGGGTGGTCAGAAGCCAGTCGCCCAAATATGAAAACACCTGGAATTCTCAACGTCTCAGGTGAGCTGTCACTACTGCCATACATTTGGTGAACACCCTGGGGGCAGTGGGGAGACCAAACAAAGGGCAGAGCATGGAACTAGAAGTGACTGACTCCCAGCCAGAAGCGTAGATGACTCCTTGACACCCTGTCCATTTTTATGTGGTAGTAGGCGTCTTGGAGATCTATTGAGCGCCTCCAATTGTCTTTCTCGAACAACGGGAGTATAGACTGCAGTGTTACCATCCGGAACTTGTCCTTCTTTACTGATTCATTCAATCTGCTGAGGTCCAGAATGGGCCTCCAGTCCCCTGTACATTTTGGCACTGTAAAGAATCTGGAGTAAGTTCCGGATCCTATTTGGTCTGCTGGGATGGTTTGGATGACTCTTTGACAGCAACTTGTTGACCTCCACAGTTGCTTGATCCCTGTGACTGGGTGGAACACCTGGGATCTTTTTGGGAACAAAGGGTGGAAGAGAAAAGGTTATGACATAACCTCTGGTAATAATTCTTTGCACCCACTTGTCTTGGGTGATAATTAGCCAGGCTTCTGGATACAAAGAAATGCGACCCCCGACCAGCCCCAGAGAAGCACAGTCGGGCCCCACATCAGGAGCGCTGGTAAGGCCGGCCCCGAAAGGAATCGTGACCTCCCTGGTTTTGCAGACCGCCCCTGCCTATAGGGAGACATCTACCATTTCCTCCTCCTCCTCTGCCTCTGAAGGAGGAGTCACCCTGTGCCTCCTGGAAAAACCTCTGGGACTTCTTGAACCACATCTTACCGCCCCTCTGACCCTTAGGGTATTGTCTAGAGGGAACAGTAAAACAGCAGAGTGTGTTTTTCCTTCTTGCTCGCACTGGGTGAGAGTGTCCTTTACCTTGGATCCAAACAATGAGGAACCGAAGGGGGCATTGGTAAAGGTAGACTTAAACGGTTCCGCAAAGTTACACAAACGCAACCAGGAATGATGCCTCAGGGAAATTCCTGAACCTGCTGCTCTACTTGCTCCATCAGCCGCATACGAAATTAGCCGAATAGAAGAGTTAACAATAGAGTTCAAGGAGGACAACTGGGCAGAAACCTTGTCAGAGACTCCCTCAGCACATGTACCTTGTAAAGAGTCTCCTAACTCTTTAAGGAGATCTTTCTGAAGCCTCATAAAGTGAGTAAGGTAATTCAGCGATCTAAGGGTAAATGCCACTGAAGAAAAGATATGCTTCCCATATCTGTCCTTCATTCGAGACTCCTTATTCAGCGGATGAACAGAAGAAGAAGTCTCAGCTATCTCCTTCTTAGTGGCCGCCGCCACCACCATGGCATCTACAGGCACACCTTTATATAAAAAGTCTTTTCCTGGAGGGGAAGAAAGGAACTTGTTCGTTCTCCTTGGGACTGGCTCCATGGCATCAGGAGTATCCCACACCTTTCGACTAACTAAATCCATCAATTCGAAGGGTGGAGGCACCCAAGAGGCAGAAGGGTGAGACCTGAAAGCCTTCAGGTACACAGACTCATCAGAAGGGGTGACAGTGGGCCAGCCGCACCTCTGTTTAAGGATCGCCAGAATGTCTACGAAGGAGACATCATCAGAGGATGACTTGGGGGACCCTTCCGACTCCTTGAGGTCAGTGTCAGATGTCAAAGACTCATCCTGTGAGTCGACATGCTTCCTCTTAAAAGTTCTCTTTCGTGGGGGCTCCTCAGAAGGACATTCCGGGGCAGTCTCGGAAGAGTGCGGGCCACCAGCTGGTGGTTCCTGAGGCTGGGGGTCTCTGCTGCCACTAGAGGGAGTAGGAGCTGGGACAGAAGTAGGTGCTATAGGGGGAAGAGTGCTGGTACCTCTGGTAGGAGCTGACGATCGGGACAGCACACTCCTCATCATCTCAAATGCCGACCTCTCCGGCTCTGAGGAGACTCGAGGATGCCGTCAGCGCCAGAGCCATTGGCTCCGAGATAGATGCAGGGTCTTTACTCACCCTAGCCGACGCACCGAGAGGAAGACTCGGAACTGAAGAAGTTCAGTTCCAAGCATCCCTGTCGGGGCCGACTGCAGAGGTTCGGCCCCTGGACACAATGGATGGCACCAAAAGTGTTGGAGCAGAACTCGGCTCTGAAAAAGCCACAAGGGGAGCTGGAGCCAAAGATTCCACCGGTGGTACCAAGCACTCTGGCTCCGAAAGACCAGCATGGCTTGAAGGAGGAATGAACACAGAGGACTGAATGGGCTCAAGTGGCTCCGGAACCGACTGGGTCAGAGCCAACAACAATTTAGGCAAAGCAGATGACTTCAAAAGTCTCAGCACTACCCTCTCCACATCTTCTTCTGATAAAATCCTGGAAGACCTGGATGACATAGTAGGAGATAGAGATCTCGAAGGTACAGGAGACTTCAATAACAAGGAGGCTGGTAGAGGGTCCATAGACAGGCTCCGAGAAGCAGTCTCAGCGGTCGGCTCTGAAATACTTATAACCGACCCTGAAACAACAATGCCGCTCTCAGTCGGCTCCAAGGTCTGTGGAGCCGATGAGACAGTTTTTGCAACTTTAAGAGGTGGATCCGAGACACCAGACGGTGCCGTGGAGGTCCTCTTAGAAGATTTTGACTTTCCTTTGTTAGATTTAGGGGATGATGAGGAACTAGACAAATCTTCCTCGAAGGAAGGTTTAAGAAGACCTTTTACGATTAGCTTGTTCTTCCTTTCCTGTAACAGCCTAGGACTAAATTCATGACAAAATAAACATGTCTCCTGTAAATGGATGGCCCCTAAACAGTAAATGCAGTTACTGTGACCATCCGTTATAGACATTTTTTGAGAGCACTTAATACATTTCTTAAAGCCGGACAGCTTATGCTCCTTACTCTCTTTAGACATTCTATGGGTATAAGACACATGCACACAGAGAAAGGAAGGAGGAGGACTAGGTCCTCTAATTTAAACAGGCCTAGCCCTGCAGGAAGGAAAATACACCATGAGGACTAGGTCCTCTAAGTTAAACGGGCCTAGCCGGGGCAAGGAAGAGATAGGGTCTTCTAACTGAAACAGACCCAAAAGTTAGGGAAAGTAGGAAATTATTACACACTTACCAGGAACAGTAATGAGTGAGAATGCACAAAATCAGACTTATATCAAGCACAAACAGAACGTAGTTCTGGTAACAATATCAGCAATCTAACAATGCTAACAAGTTAATTAGTCTAAATAACAAGCGGAAACCCATCAAAACTCTATCAAAACACACAGAATAATAGTGCACAAAAGGCACCTACGCTAATCCAAACTAGAAATGCCAGTACACGTGATACCAATGAAGTAAGAAAAGGCCAAAGGCCAAAAATTGCACCAAATGGCACAAATAAAGCTAACAACTACAATAACAACTAGCGATAATGGATTGCTATAAGCAGTAACAGTTTTAACTATATTAAACTATTCTAATCTAAACAGCCAAGAAATTTTAGTAAAAGTGGAAAAAATGCAATCACTTAGCCAGAGCCAAAGAGAAGCACAACCGAACTAGTTGACGTGGAAAACGAGATCTGGAGATTGTACTGGTGCACCATGGGATACCTACCTAGACACAAGCCAACCAGAAGTCTTTCAGCTTGTAAATAGGCAGAGTCGGAGCAAAGGATCAGCTCCGACCCATATGTAAAGAATGAAGGTGAGACAAGACTACAGAACATTGAAGGGTTCCCACAGCCTTAAGTGCTTGTAGCTCAGACACTCTTCTAGCTGAAGTGATGGCCAGAAGTAAGGCTGTTTTCCAAGAGAGGAATTTTAACTCTGCTGACACTGCAGGCTCAAAGGAGGGTAGCATGAGCTTTTCCAGTACAAAGCTAAGGTCACAAGCAGGGGTGGGTGCTCTTCTTGGTGGCATTAAGTTGTTGGTCCATCTCAGGAACTGTTTGATGAGAGGGTGAGAGAAGAGAGGTGGCTCAGTGTTGTAATGAGCCAAAATGGCAGAGGCATGGATCTTAATGTAGGAGAGGGATAGGTCTCTGTGGAGAAGATCTGCTAAGTAATCCAGGATTAGAGACAGGGAGGGCAGAGTTGTGTCCTCTCCTTTAGATTAAATCCAGGAGCAATACCTTTTCCACTTATTAGCATAGGATTTCTTTGTACTGGGTCTTCTGGCTTCAATAATGACGTCCAGCACCTGCTTGCTTAAGCTGGTTACTAGGGGAGATTTAAAGGAATAAGCCAGGTTGCAAGATTTAGGGTTTGCAGTTGCGGATGCATGATCTGTCCCCCCCCCTGCTAATAGAGCAGGGTTGGGTTGTGTGGTAGGTGCCATGATGGCACCGGTGACAGGCTGAGCAGGAGTGGGCACCAGTGCTGGCATGGCCTGTCCGGGGCAATCAGAATTGTCCTTGGTCTGTCCTGTCTCATCTTGAGTAATACTCTTTGGAGAAGGGGCAGGGGGGGAAAGGCATAGATTGAGAGGTTTACCCACTGGAAGGATAAGGCATCCACTTTTCAGGCCCTGCGGTGAGGTGGCCTGGTACAGAATTTACTGAGCTGGTGATTGTAGGGGGAGGCAAAGAGATCCACCTCTGGGGTCCCCCATTTCTAAATTAGAAGGTTGAAGATGCTGGGCTGTAATTGCCACTCGTGTGGGTCTAGGAAGTCGTCTGCCAGCGAGTTTTTTTTTTTTGCCTGGCAGGAATTGCACTTTCAGATCGACCTGCATGCTTAAAGCCATGTTCCACAGGGCCATGGCTAGCCTGCAGAGTGGGAAAGAGTGGGTTCCCCCTGCTTGTTGATGTACCACATAACTGTGGTGTTGTCTGTTTTTATTAGCAGGTGTCCTGGTGATAGTAGGGATCTGAAAGCTGTCAGAGCATGCTGTACAGCTAGCATCTCTTTTTGGTTGATGTGCAGATGAATTTGACTTGGGCTCCAGTGGCCCTGAATGCACTTGCAGTCCATGTGTGCCCCCCAGGCATAGTCTGATCCATCTGTGGTTAGGGTCTGGGTGGCATGGGGTTGAGTAAAGGGCAGTCCCTTGTTGTGGTTGCATGCTGCTGCCCACCAAAGAAACTCTGTCCTTAGACAGGGTATGATAGGAATGACGGTTTCCAGGTCCTGAGAATGTTGGCACCAAAGACTTTTAAGTACACCTGAAGTTTCCTCATATGCAGTCTGGCATATGGAATAAGTAGGATGCATGAGGCCATGAACCCTAGGGCCTGCAGGATTTTCCTTGCAAATAGCTGGGTTCTGGTGGCCATTTGAGTAAAATAGTCTGTCAGATAGACCTGTTTTGCTGGAGTGAGGAATGCCATCTGGGATGCTGTGTCCAAGCTTGCTCCCAGGAATACAATCTTTTGACTGGGAACTAGCTTTGATTTCTTTTCATTGATTGTGTACCCCAGGGAGGATATAAGTTTTTTTTTAACAAATGTCAGGTGCTGCAACAGTAATTCCCAACTGTTTGCCTGAATCAGGCAGTCATCCAAGTACAGGAAAATTTGAATATTTCTGTCTGCAGTAAGCAATGGCTGGAGTCAGGCATTTTGTGAATACTCTGGGAGCAGTGGGTAAGCCAAAGGCACGTGCAGAGAACTGATGATGCATACATCCTGCCCTGAAGCGTAGGTATTTCCTGCATGATTCCTTTATAGGTATGTGTAGATAGGCTCCTTTTAAGTCTAGCGTGGCTAACCAGGCATCTTTGGCTAGCATAGGTAGAAGCTGCTGAAGGGATTATGAATTTTGATGCCACCAAGAAGGTGTTTACAATTGAAAGATCTAGGATCGGGCGCCAAGTGCCCTCCTTTCTGGGTACCAAGAAAAGTCTGGAATAGAATCCTTGATCTATCTGTTCCGCAGGAACAGGTTAAATCACCCTTATAGATAGCAGGGATTGAACTTGGTTTTGTGCCTCTGCCCACCGGTTTGGAAGTAGGTCTGGGAACCCTTTTGGGGTTGGCAGTACATGGAAGTAGAATTTGTACCCCTGAGATACAATGTTGAGGACCCATCGGTCTTTGGTGATGGAAATCCAATTTTTTGCATGAAGGGCAAGTTTTCCTCCTAAGGGCACAAGCAGATAGGCAGAGGTGGGGAACAAAGTAAAGAAGTCATTGGGAATTCTTTCCGTAAGGGGGTGGCTTAGCACTCCCTGCTTTAGAGGTGGAGATCTCTGCATACCCTGAGACTGTAGTCTGGGGGGGGAGGGTCTGTTTCCCCTGGGTCTAGGTTGAGATGGCCTTGAGGGGGCTGGAAAAGACCAATGTTTCGAGGGGCAATGCCTACTGAATCTAGGAGGCTGTGCTTGCAAAAATTCTTAGACTGCATAGATTTAGCTTTTTCTTCCATCTTTTTAAGAACCTCTTCTGCTTTGCTGCCAAACAGATTGTCCTTGTTCAAAGGAGCGTTATAGTAACTTTGATTTGACATGGTCTGGCAAGGTCTGCTCCTTAAGCCAAGCATGCCTTCTCAGTACAGAACCAGTGACTGCTGCCCTGCAAGATTGTTTTTGGGCGTCAAAGCCACACTGCAATGTATGCTTGCTGACTTGGCTTGCAGAATGCATAAGCTCTTGCAATTCTTTATTTTCTGCACAGTCTGTAAAGGTAGCTATTCTTTGCTTAATAAGTTCCATAATATGTTGTTGGTACTTCAGCATGTGAAACTGACAATTCAAAGCCCTAATGGCGAGAGTTGCATAGGTATATACTTTCTTACCCCATCTGTCCAAAGCTATGGAATCCCTGTCCGAAGGGGTGGGATTCTTAGCTGTAGTTGCCTTGATACCTTCAGGCCCCTGGGAGATGATCTCTGCGTCAGCAGTCAGATTTTTGAAAAGGAATTTGTGAGTCAGGTACTCTGTAGTACCTGTCTGGTTTCCTGGGAGCAGGGGGTAAAGTATCAGGAGTTAAAGTTAAACTGGATTCCATAAAGACATCATCCACAACATCCAGAACTGGGGGTATTGCTAAAGGCCTGTGTTGTGGCAAATCTAGAAATTCTCCCAGTCTCTTTTTGGATTGAGGATAGTCCTGGCATTCCCAATGGAAATGCTCTCTTAAAAGTATGCAGGGCTTCACCAAAAGAAAAGTCCTCTGGGGGAGAGGCAGAGGGAATGGACTCCTCTGCACCTGAATCTTCATAAACAGATAAGGGCATGTCTTCATAATCAGATACCTCAGAGTCGTCGGACTCTTGGTCTGTTGAAGCTGCTGGGGACTGGTCTCTTTTTCTCTTAGCAGGGGAAGGCTGTTTTCCCCTAATCAGCATAATAAGGTCTTCTGCCATTTTAAGCATTTGATGCTGTGGCAAGGGAGCAGGTGCATGCGCTTGGGTCTTCGGTTTTCTAGGCATAGCGTGTACTCGGCCTTAAAAACTCTAATTTTAGACAGAACTGAAGACGCGAAAGTAGTATTCGGTTTGTGTCGAACATCAGTAGTGCGAAGTACTTCCTCAAAAGCCGGTGCCTGCTCAGTGGCTCCGGACTCATCCAAGGTAGAGACATCCACAGGTTCCATAGTTGAAGAAGAGTCTCGCAGCATACCGGACTCTGAACAGGTCTCAGTATAGGCCTGCGAATCCACTGAAGTGGGCATTAGGGGCTGCGAAAGTGCCTCACTGAGTATCAGCGGACTGGCAACTAGCTTAACGGAAGCGTTGTCAGCAGCTTTGGACCTGTGCGGTCTGTCTCTGTCTTTATCCTTTCGTTTTTTTTCGAAATATCGGTAGTTGGATGGCTTACTGAAGCCATTTTGGAATATGGAGATCGAGAACAAAAGTATTTAGTGACAAAAAGGGCCCGACAACGAATGGTTCGGGTGTTGAGCAAGGCACAAAACCGACTAGGAGGTACGTCGTGGTCTGGGCCTAAACAGGCGACACAGTAAGAATAAAAATCTCAGTGTGGTATTTGCTTTCCACAGGCAAGATAATTGTTAACTTTTTCTGACATCGGTTAGAGCAAGAAAAAAGGATCCCCAACAGGGTACTTAGCTTTAAAAGGCTTCAGGCTGATTCAATTCGTAAACGAAAAACTCAGGTAGTGGCCGACTGGTACTCATGCGAACTGCTTCTGCTATGGGCTCTTCGTCAAGAAAGACTGATGTAATGACGTCGGCTGCCTGATTTTATACCCCTGACAACTTGACGTCAGTCCTGGAGCAACAGCAACCGACGCAGAAATAAAGTCTCTGGTATTCAGGCCGACTGAGGGCTACCCTGCAGGTAGATAACCCAAATGTGATGACTGCAACAGTGCAACACGAAGAACATATGCCAAGAAATGCAGAACGCAGTATCTCTTGGTAGGTTATCCACCCCTGGTAATTATCATACTGACAACACATCCCTTAGAGCTGATCCAGTAGTCAGGGACTTATGGACCCACACGAACAGTAATCTAGCCTTTGACCATCACGTGTCAACAGTAGTGAGGAAATCATTCTATGTTACACAACTTACAAACAAAGGTATGGCATCCAAGTCCAAGGAAGTCATTGTTCCGCTGTATTCAGCATTCATCAGACCTATCATTGAGCACAATGCCCCCTTTGGAATGTACCTAACCAAGCATATCTGATAACTTGAACATCCACAGAGGTTCCTCACTAAATGAATACAGGGCGCAAGTAAAATGTCCTATGTAGACTGCCTCAAGGCCCTATCCCTGTATTCTGTCTCCCACAGGCTTTTGAGGGGAGATCTACGCCTGGCATACAGGGCATTTTCAGACCCCACTCTGATGGACCGCCTGGATATGCATAAAACAAGCAGCACCAGAATTACCCATTCTAAAAACTTAAACCTTGCCTGTGATACAAATTGGACCTGCTGGAGAAAGAGGTATGTATCCCAGAGACCACCCCGTCTATGGAATGTGAAGTGCATCTCTTGTTTGGCACCTATGTCTCCAATGGACACAGACAACCTGTAAATGGTTCATCTCCCAAACCCCTGCTTACAGTTACCAACGGTTTCAGAATTTAAGAGATTTGGGATGCATGGCTAGGTTTAAAAAAGCCTTTGTGGTTGTTAGCCTAGTAAACACCCATGAACCTATAAGAGAAGCTGTGGACAACAGTAAAAAGAGTTGAATGAATTTATCTGGGAGGGGAAGAGGGCAAGAGTTAAGTGGGATAAAGTTGATCTTTCCAATAGAACAGGGAGGTTTAGAATTACATAATTTGAAGCAATATTTTACAGCTACACAGTTAAGGTTCACATACACAACGCAAGCAGGAGGTTATAATTCAAAATGGAAAGGGATGATGATGAAGTGGAGGAAAGTTCAAGAAAGAGTGGCATTTTGGATGTAAATCTTTTAAGAACAGCAACAACCATAAAGAATATTATATTAAAGTACTAGCAGAAAGTATTCTAAAAACTAAATCAACATAAGAAAAAGATACTGCCAATAGGGATGACTGCAAGTTGGGGTTCAGAAAATGGGCAAAAGGGGCCGGAATTTTCTGGAGAAAACTGGAAAAGCAACCAAGGTTTTAGGAGCAAATAGCTAGAGAGAGAAAGGTAATAGTGTGGGTAAGGCCAAAAGACATTTGGACTGCAGACTAGAGACTTTCATTCCCTATCAGGGATTGATAAGTGCAGGCAAAGAAAAAGGGACAAGGAAATTGAAGTGAAACACCTGCTTTGGTGGAGGTTTTAGTCAATCTATAGCAGAACTGCAGGTAGAAAATGCGTAGCTAGTGGGGCATAAAATGTTGCATGATAATTTAAGATAAATCACTGGTTACAGAGACTAGAAAAACAATACATGAGAACAATGGGAGGACATATGTATGGCTCCCAAGTAAGCCAAAAAGTCCAAACGGTTTAGGATCGTTGCTTGGAAGTGTTTGCGCTGCTATTTTTCTTGGTAAACAGCAAATGTTGGAGCTGTGATGGAGAAACAAGAGATAACTGGGAACATATGTTATAAGAGTGTTATCAGCTGCCAGATTAAAAAAAATCCTGACAGAGTATTCCATCAGAAATAGTAGGTGAGTAAAGAATATAGGACTTCTTTTCTTTTCTGTTAATGTACGTTTGCCTATGTCTTATGTGATAATTTAATAAAGGTGTTTAAAAAAAAAACTAGATGGACGTAGAAAGTGAGAAAAGGTAGTGAGACTTTCCTGTTGTAGCAGATGAAAGAGTCAAGTTTCAAACTAATGTCCACCAAAATTCCTGCATTTGTTTTATATTTTTAAACTTGTTCCTATCAAAGAAATCTTCAGGGATAGAAGTAAGTTTTTTTTGCTGCCTTACTTAAAAGTAAAGCCTTTAAGTTAATTCCAGTGCCTGCCATAAAACAAATTACTAGAAAATGGAAATCAAAGTATAACTGCATCTGAAGTACTGAATATTATAAAATAAATCGATGTGGGATCTTTAGAAAAGGGAAGGAACAAATTACACAGAAGTAAATGGAAATTACGGGAACAGTACTTGCAGAATAACGTTCATGAGGAGTGAGGTTTAAGGGAAGGCAGGACTTCATGTTGGACTGATTATGCATCACATTTCTTTTCTTTCTTTCTTTGCATGTAAATGGAAAACGTTACTAAGCCTTCTTTTCTGTTAATGTACGCTTGCCTGTCTTATGTGATAATTTAATAAAGGTGTTTAAAAAAAAAACTAGATGGATGTAAAAAGTGAGAAAAGGTAGTGAGACTTTCCTGTTGTAGCAGGTGAAAGAGTCAAGCTTCAAACTAATGTCCACCACAAGCTGCAGAAGATTCGCCAGTAGCTACAAGAAAAGAAAAGGAGGCAATTTCTATACATCCTATGGGCCTCTATTACAGGAGGCTTAGCGTATCGCACACTGAAAATTCTACCTTGGCTAAATTTTTTTTTAACTAACTGGTTTGTCTGTGTGACCTTTTTTACTCTTTGATCTAGTTGTTAGTTGGGATATTCTGCAGACACCTTAATGGTTATGGACATCAGCTAGGTATAAAGACCACGTGTTTCAAGAGTATAGCCAAACAGTCCACTTTTGGTATGCTGATGAGGTCATGAGAATGATGTCCACACCTATTGGGGTTTGGCTTTACGGGCTTGAATGTGTACATAGACTTAAAAAGGAAAAAGTGATGGGCATTCAGAAGCCATAGAGCTGAAACACTCAATGCCCTTAAAGCATAATTTGCATATATCCCATGGGCATCTATTACAGGATGGTTAAGATATCACACAGTGAAAAACTCTAGCTTGGCTAGATTTTTCTTGTAGTTTTTTTGACACCATCAAATAATGCCAATTCTTCCTTTCTGTGAGTTTGTGCAATCTTGAACGTACTACAGTTAGAGAACGGGGAAGAGGTGGTAAAAGATGTAAACCTAGAGATGCAAAGGGACCCAGTCCTCCAGCGAAAACAAAAGTCTTGGTGCATTACACTGATTTATGTATTGCATGATAATGTATCAGGTGGCAGTACGCTCATCTGTAGTGGACTGGGCACTGGAAGTACAGCATCTGCAAGCATATCAGAGCAGAGCTTTTCTTGTTTGTAAATGGAATTCACTCAATGAAGATGCTGTGCTGACTACTTTGTTATCCTCAGCAGTGCACTCATTTAGTTAAACTCCAAGTGTCTTAACTTGCTAGCTGTTAACCTCAACAATGCACTCTCAAAAGTGTCTTAGCCTCTACCGCTCACTCTAGTGAAGGATTCTACCTTCGAGCACCCTTTCTATTTCGGACGGCAGAGATGATGTAAGGAAAAAATTATGTAGAACCTAAAATTGGAGGTGTAAGCTATGCTTAGAGAAGGCGAAGGCTAGAAAATTCCTGCATTTGTTTTATATTTTTAAACTTGTTCCTATCAAAGAAATCTTCAGGGATAGAAGAAAGTTTTTTTTGCTGCCTTACTTAAAGAAAAACTGGGACAGGAAGTGCCAACATGATGAGAAATTAGATGTGAAAGGCATTTAAATAGTGCCCATCAACTGATAGGAGTTTCCTCCCTGCATGTATTACAAGAGGACAAGATAAAAGTGGAAAAATCCAAATCTAATGAACCAAGAAAACCTACTGTATGTAAAATTAAAGTAAAAGGAAAACAGTCTGAACTCTCACGCCTATAGCGACAGCTGTGCTGTGTTCCTTTTCAAGTCTGCACCCTGTCTCATTCAAACCTAGAGCACTTGACAGGCAGACCACAAACACTATCATGACCACAGCACTGGACTGGCAGTATACCGTGTTGCAATTAAACAACTTAAATGTGAGAAAACTATTCAGTTAGACATGTAAAGCAAAAAAAAAGCTGTTTTACTTGGTTAGTTTAAATGATCTTCTCACATTTAAATACAACTCTTGCGCAGCGTTCCAGACAACTGTAGTCCAGCCTGCCTGTCCTAAGGCATTTAAGACCTCATTAACTTAAGCGGGCTTATGCGGATCAATTTTACATTGTGTCCATTTTGTATCATGGTCAGTATTTAGCATGTGTAGCCCAGGTTTAATATAAATGCTGACTTGGCCCTGGTCACTGCTGAAAAGTGTCTTCAAACCAGCCAGCTTACTTGGTTACTGCTGAAAAGTGTCTTCAAACCAGCCAGCTTACTTGATTATTTATCAAACTGCAATAAAAATTAACAGGAAAGATCAGGTGGTTACGAATGCAGCTGGCTGCAGTGATCATAAAACAGCAGTGGAAAAAAATTCTGCCAAACCAGTATGCATACAATGTCAGCATTCTGCTGATGAAACCAGATTAGATCTTTATCATTGCGAGGATACACTGCGGCTGTGTCATTCTCAATGTCCCGAGCTTATGGGTGGTAATGATACCATGTGGGGATACAATATGGCTATGTCATTCTCACTGTCCCAAGCTCATGCCTGGTAATCATACTGTTACTATTCTGCTGCTCCAGAAAGAATTACATTCGACCTATGTTATGAAATACTGTTTGTATTATATGCTTATGGGCAGTTTATGCAGAGGATTAAGGCTATTAACGGTTAACAAGCTGCTTCCTCCTGCCTTCCAGAGTTCGATTCCCTCAGCCTTCACCTGCCTTTTGTGTGACCAAACACAATTCAGTTAACCAGAAAGTGCTTTGGGGCAAATAAAAAAATGGGTTAGGCTCTCTGAAGGGCTTCTAGACTACAAGCTTAAAAAAACTATGAATTAGGGGGGGGTTCAATGATGGTTCAGCCCACCCAGCTGGCTACCAAAATTAATACGAACTCCAGTCTATCTTTAAGCACTTGTTTAGCATTACTGCTTGCAAACAGGCAGTCTCCTAGAGAAAATATCGGACAATAACTATGCATTTCTCCATCTCTGTGCCACACACACTCCTCGGTAAGCATGCCTATAAAAAAAACAAAAAAAAAAACAAAACTAATGTCTTTCGGCTTTTCCCGATTAGTGGTCGCCATAGTGGAACTCCGGTCCGCTAATGATTGGCAGTGGATTTTTACGGTGCCGAGTTGCCAGCCCGACACCCTCGGTAAGCATGCTTATCTTCTAACTAAATGAAACACCGGACTCCTGCATTTCCTGTATCTGCATAAGACACTACACATCTGCAGCACTTTACAGCACCCCTCCCAACTCCTGTGCCCTCTAGTCTTCCATCTCAGGATTATCTTTTCACTGTTTTCACCTGTGCAACCACACAAGGGTCATCCTACTCTCACTTGCTTTCCAACAATGTCAGCTATGCAAAAGATTAGATCTACATAATCAGTTCACAGTACACTCTATTCAAATTTCGTTAGCCAACAAAATTACTAGCAGGTCAGAAGTACCTCCACTCATCTTCACAAACAGTTGCCAGGGTAGTACTGCAGCAGTACAGACAGGGATGGCAATTCCTTTCCTCCATCCCCTACTCCAAAAGGGATTCTCTACCCAATTCCTTGTTCATACCCTGCCTGCTGCAAATGTCATTTGTTTCTAAGAATCATATCAGCGGCATCAGAAGCAACAATGTTGCTACTACATGGACAAATTAAAACTAGAACATTTTTTTTTCTGATGACAATTTAAGAATATGCAACTTGCTTGTAAAATAACTCCCATACTCCTGGCAGTGACTACTGCAAGCATAACAGTATTAGCATCATTATGTCAGAGTACATCATCCTTCCTGGTGGTGACTTTACCCTTCCCATATGACACTAAGGTTTTACTCTAGTATGAAGAAAACCAAGGCATCCTACTGGGATTGGCACAAACATAGTACATATGGTCTTGTTAAACCGGTTCAGCATACTTGTTGCAAATGCTTGCTAAGAAAGGAATCATTTTCCAAAAAATAAAACAAACCAGCAAAACAACTCACTTTACAGTGTTATATAGTCTCTGTGTAAACATTAATCACTGTATTAAATAATATCAGAATCTGGATAAAACCCACCATCCCATAAAAAATATAAATTAAAACAGCCAAACAACACAGAGCTGGGCCAAAACTCTGTGTCACAGAGGGACAGACCCCCCCCCCCCCCAAGTACGACATTAAATCTATTTGCATGTCAGTCACAGGAGGACTTGGGCTGAGTGGGGGTGTCACAGAGATTACCTCTGTCACAGGATCCACCACTTCCGTAATAGGGTAACAGATGCATATGGTAAGACATCACTAGTGGAATCCCCAAAAAGAGGCCTTGTGACCACAGATCAGCACTGGGCTCAGTTCCAGAACACAGACAAAGACATTTATAGCTCACTGCCCCAGTATCTATGCTCTAAAAGCAGACCATACAAGGGGGTTTCCTGCTATACATAACAAATGGTCCAAGATCACTGGCAAACATTTATCTAAGAAAAATAAATATAAAAGCGTTTACTAAGGAAACAAAATAAGCTCGACAAGCTCCAGCACTATTCAGAATATCAAAACAGAAACCAAAAATAGAAAACGGTCTTCTTAAAATTCTGATGTTCCTAATCCTTCAGTATTTTATTTATGCAAGCTGTGTGCAGTTACAGCAATAATAATCCTAATAAATCCTGACCCGAATGGTTTCAATCCACCAATCCACATCCATGCAACACTTCGGGCCAAATATACAAAACTTAATTCTTTGGAAAGGAAAGTGAATGCAGAGTTTAACAGGGCAGTCCTAAGTCTATGCCTGAAGTAATGCTGTGCTGGCTCCAAGGAAGTGAATATAAAGCTGGCACACAGCCAGTGTCCAGGACAGCCTTATCAGTTCAAGCAGCAGCAATCTCTGCTGCGCAGCATTTTGGGACACTGTACTCCACAACACAATTCTTTCAAAACCAAGTTTTTTTCCTCAAACTAAAGCAGTAATCTAATAAACAAAGATGCAAGTAATTTACATTGGATCATGTCAGACTGCTGGAGACTGGCATAACCAAGAGACTTAAATCATGGAAAAAGTATTGGCATCACTTCAGGGAAGTCAAGAGCAGAGACAGAGTGGGCAATAAGCCAGGAACTAGCCAAATGAGCAAACCTGCACATGATTTCAGTAGGTCTTTGTACTCACAATAAAACACATTTAACTGTCTGGCATGCTTAATTAACCACAGTATACCATTAAAGAAAATGCTTTATTTACATATTAAATTCTCTCCACCAAGCAAAAAAGAAATTCCTATGGCAAGGCTAAAATAATTCTATTATTCTAAAGGTACAGGTACTGTGAAGGAAAAGATAATACTATAAGCATACAATACATGTACACATGCATTTGAAAACAATAACCAAATGCCAAGAAATAAATAAGTGCTTTCAGGGAAACTGCACCTACATGCTGCATACATCACTTGTAGAAATGTACTTTACTACAATCACTCATTTCCCATCTTCTTCACCCACCACCATGTCATCAAACTTTGCAAAAAAATAGGGGCGGGGGTGTGCTATATCATACATCTGTCAGCTTCACCATACAATGTTGTTGTGTCTTTCGACTTTTCCCGGTTAGGGGTCGCCACAGCGGAACTCCAGTCTGCTAATGATTGGCAGTTGATTTTTACGTGCTGAGTTGCCAGCCCTAATGCACAACCTTTAACGAAGGTACGCCCATTCACATGTCTCCATGCAGAAGACGCTCTAGCTGAGAGTCGAACCGGACAGCGTCTTACTGTGAGGCGACAGCTATAAAATTAACCATAAGTTAAATGCTACACAGTTCAGAAATGTGATGCAACTATTGCTGACCCAATCCCACAAAAAAGCCTTACCAGGTATCGTGTGTCCCTCTTGAATCTTCATAAAACAGAGTGCAAAAAGGGGCATCTCAATAAAGTGTCATGCTGGTGGTAAGTGAAGCTCATATCTTTAACATACCTTTACCTTCCACGCCCCCAAAACACAGTGTGTGATGACATGAATGCAGTCAATGTGTTGGCACACACGGAACCCTATTACAAAGGTGACATACCTACACCCATTCTATTTTACTGCATGAGCCAACTCAGCGTACCTAGTACTTGAAGTGCCCTGCCAATTACACTGCCCACTAAAGGATCATACATCCCAAATACTCCAACAGTGGTGCATCTTCCCTTTCACACTGGAGATCAGAATTTACACCAACCTCCCCAACCGAACACACATTAAAGTTCTCACAAAGCCATTCTATTCCTGCTCTACTTTAGAAGTGTCACTTACCACTTCAGTTATTCATGTCAGCCCAGGCCTTCTGTCTGGTCAGTCACACACATCCTAGTGGCAATGTGAGCTCTCAGCATACCTTTACTCACCCAAGGTGGGATAGGAACTCCACTTAAGAGTCCAGTGTGGCCTGAATTCAACTACTACTACTACTAGCATAATCAGCCTTCACCCAAATGCTAGAATACTCGTCTTGCTCTACAACTGTCCCACAGGGGCAAATTAATCAGACCCTCTTCTTCTTACAGTACACAGCAGGAAGTTCTGTTTTTGCAATTCATTCCAGCCTAATATGCAGATAGATGGCATGGCCCATCTTATAAGGTTTTCATCGGATGAGCCTGGCATGTTGCTCTGAACAACCAACACTATTCTACAACGATGTTTGTAAGATGCAATTTTAATGCATCTTGCTATAGCACATGTGGATGCTTAGGTCATTGTGCGATGTCCCATTATTCTGCCATGAACAAGATTCCAACAATCTGTGTTACCACCATGTAATGAGTCAATGGCACTGCAGAAACCACCACATACAAAACCTGTTTAGGACTACTGGTATAAGGTCTTGAATCACATCCATACCTCTCAACCTGAAACATCAAAAATCTGGACAAAGGCCCATGAAAAATAGGTACAACTGGCCAAAAATCTGTATGCTTATTAACATAAAATTTACATTGGAATTGTGGGATACCAACTTTTAAATGTAAACTGAAGAACAGACAAAATATGATCATGAAACACAAAATAAGCAGAATAGTATTATCCGCATGCAGATCAATAACATTTCTCTCACAAAAATAGATGACAGCTACTTATAGTCCCTCTTGTCATCAATAATTAACCAAGTCCAGCTAAAGAAAAACAAGAAAAATGACAAGATGGAGATTGAAGACAGGAAGGAGCAACAGAGAACATGGTTTAAAACACTTCCCCAGGAAAAATGATTTCAAAAACTGATACAGGCAGTCATCTTCACTCCATAAAGCAGGGAACCTGCAGCACCACTGCTTAATATTTCTACTGGAAAACACACCAAGTGTGTGTGTGTGTGTGTGTGTGTGTGTGTGTGTGTGTGTGTGTGTGTGTGTGTGTGTGTGTGTGTGTGTGTGTGTGTGTGTGTGTGTGTTTACCTGTCTTGTTTACTGTCAATCTTAGGGAATGGGTTTTGGTAATTTGACAGGCTGGGGTTAGTTAGCACACGTGTGTAAGGTAGATGGGGGGGCAAACCTACTATACCACAGTACAAGCAAACCTAATGTACTACAGTACAAGCAGAGATTTCAACAACTGCTTAATTTTCTGGTGTCATTCTAAGGTATCCAGTATCTGTCTGCCTGGGATGACATGACTGACGGACCTCGATGCTTTGCCAGAGATGGCCTGCATCTGTCTCCCCTGGGCTTCCGGATACTGGCCAAGGCTCTTGCCACCCCTACAGTGCCTTTCTTAGGTGGTGTTCCAAAGACCAAGTTACCACTGTAACAGCTACAAACAAATGCAATATCTGGGTCATGCTGCTCAACACTAAATCTCAAAATGCACTCGCCTGAAGCACTCCTTAAAATGGAGAACATTGACATTTGTGCTGTAACAGAGACCTGGATGAAAGCAGCAGAAAGCACCCCTGCACTACCAGGCTATAACTCATTCCACACCTTTCGGCCCCAGAACTTAGACTGAAGTCGAAAGGCAGCGGCGTTTCCATATTCATGAAAGATGCACACACCTCCAGACTGGTAGCGCAACATAACACATCAGAGATACTTCGGGTGCAGCTAACATTGAGTAAGGCAGCAATTCAGGTCGTAGCCTGCTATAGGTCCAACCATATCCCAAGACTCATACTCCATGTTCCTAAGCACCCTGGAGAATATTAGGGTCCAACCCGACACTCTCATACTGGGTGACTTCAACTACCGCTCTATTAACTGGGAAAACTACTCATGTACCAATACACTTGCCCAACATTTCCTGGAATTCATTAATTCCAATGCCCTGGACCAACTCGTTCTTACCCCCACTAGAGGTAGCCACATCCTCGACCTGGTCATTACTAACACTGGTGACCATTGCTCTACTCCAATAGTCAACTCCTCCCTGGTTAGATCCGAACACAAGCTGATCACCTTGTAAATCCCCCACCCCCACCCCCAGCAAAAGTAACTACCATGAAAAATTTCTCCAAAGCTAACTCTGGGCTCCTAAAAACAGAGATGGCTAACTTCACGTCACCCATGCAAATGGAGAATAGTTGCATGACTGCCAAATCATACACCAATGCACTGTACGAACATGTACACAAATGCATGGATCTCGGGATACCCAATAGAACCAAGATGCTCTCCTCCAAAAAAAGGAAACCAATCTGGTGGTCCCGTCCCATAAACAAACTTGACAACAAAAGGAGGAAACTGATGAGAAAAAGGTTAAGTCCCAAAACTGGAAAAACTCCCTTATCAGCCTCAACAAAAAGCTGAGATACCTCATCAAATCCTCTAAAGCTAGAATTGCAGCAGATAGTAAAGACAACCACAAGGCCTTCTATAGTTATATAAAGGATCTTCACGGCAATACTCAGATTTGCTCTGAGCTACTGCCCAATGGTTCCTCCTATACAGAGCCAACAGATATTGCCAATATACTGGCCGACAGATTCAGTGCCAACTTCACCCCTCTCTCCCCCCACAAAGGACCAATCACAATACCAGTAGATTGCCAGACATGCAGTATTACTGCTGCACAGGTTAAAACAGCACTGTCCAAGGCCAATAATACAGCTTCTATGGGACCTGACAATATCCCTGGCTGTGTTCTACATGAACTGCAGAGTGAACTGGCACCTCACCTATGTGCCCTGTTCAATCACAACCTCACCTCGGGTTTTGTCCCTACTGAATGGTGCACTGCTACAGTCATCCCTCTCCACAAATGAGGAGTGACTACAGACCCTGGGAACTATTGGCCCATTAGCCCGACGAGGCTGAAAAGCAAAGCTATGGAATGCATCATCATGGAACTAACAAACAAGGATAAAGGGACTCTCCAAACTCTGGAGCCCACACAGTTTGGTTTTGTGAAGGGTACAGCATGCCTGCTCAACCTGGTCAACTTCTTTGAGTCAGTCAACAGAGCTGTGGATGAAGGCAAGGTGGTTCATACAGCTTACCTTGATCTGGCCAAAGCCTTTGATACTATTCCCCACTCCGGAATTATAGAAAAACTCATTAAGCTAGGCATCAACCCCTATATCACTAGGTGGGTTGAAAACTGGGTCACAGATAGAACCCACAGTGTGAAAGTAGCTGACTCCAAGTCAGACTGCTGACCAGTCACGCATGGAGTCCCACAGGGTTCAGTTCTGGGTCCTCGCCTATCTGCTATCTTCTTCTCTGAAGTCCAGGCCAACACAAAGGAACTCTGGCTGACAAAGTCTGCAGACGATTGCAAGTTGGGAGCTATTACTAACTCCCCAAGTGATGTTGACATCCTACAGAAAGGCCTCACTGAGACCAGTGACTTGTGTCAGAACCACGGCCTTAAGCTCAATGCCAAAAAATATGTCATCCCCTTTGGGAAAAACCCAGTTCCCATGAATTACCACATCGATGGTAGTCCACTGAACATAGAAGGCATTATAAGAGATCTGGGAACACAGGTTGACAGCAACCTCTCTTGTGACCATCACATTGCCACTGTGGTCACAAAGTCCTTCTACGTGGCACATCTCATTACTAAGAATTTTGCATCCAAGAAGAAATAGGTCACTGTCTCCCTCTACTCTTCCCTCATTAGGCCAGAGTACAGTGCCCCATTTGGCATGTACCTCACTAGACACCTGCAACAACTGCAAAGGGCACAAAAGTACCTCACAAAAAGGATCCTAAGCCTTAAACACTTGTCCTGTATGGACAGACTAAAAAAAATATTTTCTGTCTCATATCGCCTACTTAGAGGCGATCTCTGCTTGACTTACAAAGCCATGTCTGACCCAGCTCCGTTAGAAATGCTACATCTAAAGAAATCCCAATCCCTCTGCACCACACGCTCCAGAGACCTCAACCTCATTACCACAATCAACAGAATATGCTGAAGGGACAGGTTCATAACACAGAGACTGCCCATGCTATGGAATATACTTCCCATACATGTCAAACAGAGCACCTCACTGGCACTCTTCAGGAGAGATCTTGACGAGTGGATGGGAAATAAAAAATTCACTCCGGGGATCACTCCAGTGGCTCTACTCAACAGAGGCACTGGGAACTAAGGTCGGTTGGCACAATGCCAGGGTAATCTTACGGGCTAAGCTTGTAAAGGTCCCAGGGCCATTTGCCTAGCACATACCTATGAATCTATATACATGCACAGCTGCTATGATCAGACTATGCAATGAACCATTATCACAGTTCCCAATATGCACCTATACTCTCAATGTCTTAGTGCAAGAAACAAAATTGGGGACAAAGGCCCAAAAATAAAGACAAATTTCAAATATTGCTCTTATAAACTTAGAAAGTCACTAAAGTAACAGCGTTTGTGTTAACATACATTTTCTGAGGGTGGTGAAATCTGAAACTCAAATGTATGCCATTATTTTGGTGACTTCAGTCCTCAGATCATTCCACTGATTTGCCAGAAAACTACATATTTTATGAAGAACAAACCAAAAATGAGGCAAAAATCAGGACAGTTGAGAGCTACGGTGGTGATTTCAACTCCCTTATTTCTGTGTTTTCTCTTCTGTACAGCCCCAACCTTTCCCCGTCTGACAGAGTCACCTCTGCTGCTTCCTTTCTTCAGGTTCTCTGTCTGAGTGATCTTTGGGCACCTAAACAATTATTTACTGGCTATGTTACAGCTGCATTTGGTTGATACCTTCTGACTACGCAGCTATCCAAACTGCTTTTTCTACTTCATAACTCACTTCTGTCTCCATTCTACTGAATATCATCAAAATTAAGTTTTACTCCTTTGCAACTTGCCTGATAATTCTTTTATCTCTCCACATACACCTCATTCCTCCACAAAAAGTACAACAAACTTTGTTGCAAAACTGCACTGTTGTGTATTGGTGCTTTTAATTACCTCAATCACCCCAATCCATTTCTTAAAACATACACATCTTTTAGCCTTAAACATTATTCAGACTGTTTTCACATAACCTGTCCTTACCAAAACCCTTGACCACCTAGTCTGTGTAAGTTTTGCAATTTAGTAATAAATATGTGATGCTTTCTACTCACAGCAGAAAGTCTGCCCATGGTATAGCTCCATCTGCATTTTTGTTAAATGTTGCATATTCAGTGTACAACTACGTGGCACACGGCAATGGGCATCCTCACTGGATCACCAATCTTGTACTCTTAAAAGGACCTTAGCTAATTATTTTCTCCTAATCCAATAGCTGCAAATGCTATTTTTGTACTAGTTCAAGAACTTTACAAGAAAAACAGAATAATTTGAACCTAATGTTCTCTCTCAAAATTCACGTCTGCGGTACCCCAAGGCTCTGCACTTGGATGCCCTGTTGTCTTTATTCATCACCAAATTTATATATGTAGATTATCTTGTTTACATAAGACCTGGCAATTCCAACTTTTATCTTTGGTCTGAATCTCAAAATGACCTCTACTCTTTGGAAATAGTGACAACAATAACACCAAACATTTTAAATAATACTTACCGCGTCTGTCAAACTAGCTTTTTTTCCTGTTTGCCTGTGTCTCTTACCACTAAGCGTGACCCTCTTCCATGGCTATGCTACGTGGATATGTGCCACAGCTTCTAAGCTCTGCCTGCAAAATTTCATGACTTTTCTAACTATAGGCAATAGATGACTGCATATGAAAGACTGCCGGTATGGCTTTCAGTGCTGTAATAAATCACTGAAGATTGTAGTCGGTTAATTAAGTCAAACAGAGTTTCAGTCTTCTTATTCTTAATACTTTAATTTTACCTAACTACAAAATAGGTAAGCCGTACGCTTTACAGACACTATGATAGGAATTCAACAAAAGCACAAATTTCATTGAGAACATTTTTTATTTTATTTTTTTTACAACCATTCACAGAGTCATTAAGAGTGGCATTTTCAGTATTCTAAACAAGCTTGAAGGTTTAAAACTTTGTGCAGAAATCTCATGCACTTCTAGTAGACTTTCAAGGGATATATATGCCACTGGCAGTCGCCAGACCCCAATCCTTTCTCTCTATTATACACATGCAAGTTGCAGCCCGCACTTGCCATGCAAAGCACAGACATGATCATCTCAACTTAACCAATTAATTTTTTTTAATATTTATTTTACTAGGAAGTGGAGGAGCTGGGGGAAAAGAAGAAATATATTTCTTCATGACTGAATGGTCCACACCACTCCAGGTCCGATGAGAGACAGATAAGACTGCTGCCTGCTGCAGACTACACTCGCTGACTCACACAAACTAACGTCTTGGGGATGGGGTTAATGATGTCGGCAAAAAAAAGCTGGGAAATTTAGGAATTAAGGAGGCCACTTGGGAATTCATGACACCCCATTATTTGGACCTCAAAACCAGTAAATAACAAATAATTTGGTATGGTTGAGAGGTATGATCACATCTAATGCCATCGTAACACACATTTCTTTTTGTGTTACATTTGTAACAAAACTGACACACTGCAATAGCAGTTTCATACTGTGTAATACATATACCACCATTCTTAGCATACAGAGAGGTGTCCTTCAACAGAACTGTTCATACACTTAAAACACGTGATCATACACTTTGGTCCATTTTCAGCAGAATCATGGGAAGAAAAGCTCCACAACAGATTTAAAAACATTTAAACAGTAGTTGATGAGCACTTGTATACAAGTGAAGAAAAGCCCTACAACAGATTAAATATTTTACAATGAGCAGGGGAGAAAGGCACCACACAAAACACACAAATACATTTTACAATACCTGCTAAGTATATTATTTACAAGGGTGAGAAAATCCCCACAACAGATGAAACACAAACAGAATGAGATGCGTTTACAGAGCATTATTATGATAAACTGTGATCAACGACTACTATATGTACTGCAAGTAGCAAGACACTTTACAGGCATGGACAGCCCATGTTAAGTAATGGTACTCAGCTCTGGAATAGGGCTGGACATTGGACCTTCTGAGGCAGAAATCCCAGTACCAAGTACTATATTATCAGTAATCTAAATGATAAATATTACTATACCCAAGGTACAAAAAAGTACAGTTTTGTACCTACCATAAATGTAGATGTTCGAAGATCCACATTGCTGCAGTCCTTACATATGGGTAGTCCGCTGTCCTCGGTCGGCCCGAATACCAAAGTATTAGGCTGACGTCAATCAAGGCGCTTAAAACTGACATCAGGACGTCAGGGTACAAAAGCGCATGACCGACGTCATTTCCTCAGTCTTTTCTTGCCCCAGATGTCAGAAGGCCCTAACAAGAAAGGCCAAAGCCAAAAACCAGCAAAAACTAACCAACCACCCGTGCACTAACCATATTTACAATATGTACAACACAAACCACACCACCACCTTCAACAACAGAGGGGAAGGAGGGAGGGTGGACTGCAGCAATGTGGATCTTCGAACATCTACATTTATGGTAGGTACAAAACTGTACTATGTTCTTCATCTCACATTGCTGCAGTCCTTACATATGGGTAGAATCCCAAAGCAGAGGTAAGGGAGGATGGCAAAACTATAAAGCATTAGGAGCTGCCAAAATGCCCTGTAAAATAGCAGTGGCAAATCCAGCCCTAGATTTAGAGTAAAGTGGAAGGTGGTAATGCTTAGAGAAGGTATGCACTGAACTCTCTTCCAAAATATCTTTAGTAGCCACCCCCCTTAAAAAAGCTGTAGAAGTGGCAGTAGCCCTAGTGGAATGAGGCCTAATCCCAGCTGGAATCTCCTTACCATGATGGGAATAACAGAAAGCAATACAAAAACCAATCCACTTAGAAATAGTTTGTTTTGAAACAGGTTTGCCCTGAGAACCCAAAGCAAAAGAAACAAACAACTGCTGAGACTGCCTGAACCCTTTAGTTCTGCTCAAATAATATCGCAACTGTCTGTGTATATCCAAAGTGTGCAAAATCCTTTCCCCTTTATTTTGGGGGTTTGCATAAAAAGTAGGCAAATGAATAGTTTGGTTTAAAGCCACACTAGAAACCACTTTAGGCATAAAAGAAGGGTTAGTGCAAAGACACCCTATCCTTGTGGAAAATTAAGAAAGGCTCAACTGCCATAAGGGCCTGTAATTCAGAAACCCTTCTACGAGGTAATGGCCAACAAAAAAGCAGTCTTCCATGATAAATATTTCAACTCTGCAGATGCTGCAGGCTCAAAAGGTTGTAGAGTGAGTTTCTCCAACACAAAATTGAGATCCCAAGCAGGAGTAGGAGCTCTGGGGTCTTATATTCTTTGCCCCTCTAAGGAATTGCTTAAACAAAGGCTGAGAAAATAATGGTGGGTCACAGTCATAGTGAACAGAAATTGCTGCAGCATGAACCTTTATAGAGGAGAAGAACAAACCTTTGTCCAATAACTCAGTAAGGTATTGAAGCACAACACTTAAATTAGGTTTAGAAACATCAAAGTCCTTTGCTGTACTCCAAAATAAAAATCTCCTCCATTTATCTGCGTAAACTTTCCTTGTACTAGGCCTTCTGGCCTCCAAAATAACATTCAAAACTTGTTGAGGAAGCTGAAACCCTCCAGGGTTTAAAACAGAATATGCCAGGCTGTCAGATGTAGAGAATGAAGTTTGACATTGAGTAAATGACTGTTCTCCTGCGACAGCAGGTGAGGAATCGAAGGCAAAGGCCATGGAGGCTCCCGTACCAGACTTCTCAGTAATGGGTACCAGTGCTGTCGAGGCCAATCTGGAGCTATTAAAATCATGTTTGGCTTGTCCTTTCTGACCTTCAGGAGTACCTTTGGGAGGAGAGGCAGAGGTGGAAAGGCATACACGTGAAGATTGCTCCAATTGAATGAGAGAGCATCCACTTTCCAAGCTGTGGGATGAAACCTTTTGTGCAAAACTTTGGCAGCTGGTAATTTAGTGGAGAAGTGAACAGATCTATGTCTGGAGTTCCCCATAACACTGTCAATCTCTGAAATACATGAGGATCCAATTTCCACTCGTGGGGATTCATAATTTGTCTGCTCAACACATCTGCTAAGGAGTTCTGTGCTCCTGGCAGAAACCTTGCCTGAAGATTTAGCTGTAAACTGAGAGCAGTCTCCCACAGAATCATTGCTTGTCTGCATAGAGGATAAGAATGTTCCCCTTGCTTGTTGATGTACCACATGACAGTTGTGTTGTCTGTTTGAATCAACACCTGCCCTGGAAGAAGTAAATCCTTGAAAGCTATCAATGCAAATTGGACTGCTAACATCTCCTTCAAGTTGATATGTAGATGTTGAAGTCTGGCAGGCCACGTGTCTTGTACCCATTTTCCATTTAGATGAGCTCCCAAGCTTTGTCTGAGGCATCTGTCGTTAAAATCTGACTCGCCTCTGGCGGGTCACAGAGAGTCCCTTGTTTAGGTGACATTCCTGAGCCCACCACAAAAACTCCTTTTGAATGCAAGGTATTATCTGAATGACAGTGTCCAAATCTTGGCAGTGCTGTGTCCATACATTCTTGAGATACCATTGTAGCTTCCTCATATGCAGTTTGGCATTGGGAAGTACCAGAATACAAGATGCCATGAACCCCAAGGCTTGAAGGACTGTCCTTGCAGTCAGCCTGGACTGACGAGACAATTGGTGGAAGTAAAGAGAAAGATTCTTTTGTTTGTCCGGGGTCAAAAAAGCCATCTGGGATGCTGTATTCAGTCTCACACCCAGAAAGCACATGTCCTGAGAGGGTACTAGACTGGACTTTATTTCGTTCACAGAATACCCCAGGCATCTTAACACTGCCATCACATACTGTAGATGATGAAGAAGTTTGTCCCTTTCCTGGGCCAGAATCAGGCAATCGTCCAAATAAGGATAGATTTGTATTCCTCTTAGCCTGAAGAAAGCTACCACTGGAGCCAGAACCTTCGTGAACACTCTGGGCAGTAGATAAGCCAAAGGGCAATGCAGAGAACTGATAATGTGAAGTCCCGCCCGAAACGCAGATACTTCCTGCAACTGGGCCTGATAGGAACATGAAGGTAAGCCTCCTTGAGATCCAGAGTCACCATCCAGTGATCTTTCCCCAGCAGAGGTAAAAGCTGTTGTAACGTCAACATTTTGAACTTGGGAATGTCCAGATATGTGTTGAGGATAGATAAATCCAAAATTGGTCTCCACGTGTTTCCTTTCTTTGGTACTAGAAACAGGCGAGAATAAAATCCTAGGCCCACTTCTGGCAGAGGGACCGGTTGTATGGCCCCTATTTGAAGTAGTAGAGAAATTTGTTTGTGAGCCCCTAGTCTTTGCTGAGGAGGAACGTCCGGCATGCCTTTGAAAGGAGGCAAGGTATGGAAATAAAACTTGTAACCCTGGTGTATGATATCCAATACCCATTTGTCCTGGGTAATCAACATCCAATTTTCCTTGAAGAGTGCTAACCTTCCTCCCAAAGGTGCTGCCAGGCAAGAAGGATCTGGCAGCTGAAAAAGTAGGTCATTGGGCCTGTTTACGAAAGGACTGGGCCCTGCCCTCACCCGAAGATTGCGCAGGTGAACTCCCTGTTCTAGGCCTGAAAGAACCCTGAGCTCTGCCCCTACCACGTCTAGATCTACCCCTAGACTGAGAATCATAAGAAGGATACGTCCATCCCTTAGCAGGCCAATTCCTACTAAACTTCGGAGGCTGAACTTGCAAAAAATCTTTAACAGCCTGCATAGACTTAGCCTTGTCTTCCATTTTCTTCAAGACTGACTCCACAGGTGAACCAAACAACACATCAGACTGCAAAGGAGCATCCAAAATCCTTGTCTTAACATGGTCAGATAAATTCTGATCCTTCAGCCAGGCGTGCCTGCGAAGAACTGAGCCAGTGGCAGCCACCCTAGACGCAGCCTGCACAGCATCAAAACCACACTGTAATGAATGCTTACCCACCTGTTCAGAGACATGCACCAAATCTTGTAATTCTTTACACTCAATGCCTTCCGCCAGAGCATCCACCTTAGACTTCAATTGAGAAAGAAGAAAGTTTTGATATTTCAACATATGAAACTGGCAATTCAAAGCCCTCATAGCTAAGGTAGAAGATGTATAGACCTTTTTCCCCATCTATCCAAAGCTCTGGCTTCTTTATCTACAGGAACCGGATTTTTACAACAGAGGCCTTGACACCCTTAGGTCCCTGACTAATAGTTTCTGGGTCCGCCCTAGGACTCTTATAAAGATATTTATGAGCCTCAGGCACCCTGTAATACCTATCCGGTTTAACAGGAGCAGGAGGCAGAGAATCAGGATTAAGTGAAGCCTCTGCAAACACATCTTCCACAACATCCAGAACAGGGGTTATAGCCAAGGGCCTATGCTGGGGTAACAGCAAAAATTCCCTAAGCCTTTTCCGAGAATCAGAGAAGTCCTGACCTTCCCACTTAAAATGTTCCCTCATAGAATGAAGTGTCTCTGAAAAGAAAAATCCTCTGGAGGAGAAGCAGAAGGAGTGGAATCATCTGCATCAGAATCAGAATAAGGAGAGTACTCCTGCAGGTCTTCAGCTGAAGACTCTGAAACATCCGAAGCCTGCTCAAAACTTCCCAACTCTGGCTCCACCCTAGGCCTCTTATCAGGAGGGGCAAAGAACCTCTAATCAGAGTAATCAAATCTTCTGCCATTTTAAGCATGTGCTTCTTAGGCACAGACCCTGCTGAACTAGGAGTGACACCAACAGAAGCTAAAACTGGCCTGCCTCTGGGAGAAGCCTTGGAAACAGAAGGAGAAGGCCTAACCACCCTAGGAAGGGAGGGAGTACAGTAACTTGAGAAGCCCCTTCAGCCTGACCTGCCTCCTGAGAGACCACCTCCTGCAAAATCAAAGTCTCCCCTGAGACTCCTGAGAAGTCTCCGGAACCATCGGTTCCACTGAAGCCTCTAAAGAACCGGCGTCCGAACGGACGACTCATCTTGCCTGGGTTTAACTGCTTTGTCTTTGCGCTTCTTGAGAAGCGGGCGCCGGAGAATCCGGCGGCATATTATAATTGCACCGCTTCCCAAAGACCAGCCTAGCACAATCTAACCTTCGCAATAGTGCGTTTATTGAACCTAGCACAGCGACACCCAACAACGCCGTGCTCAGGCCCCAAACAAGGAATACACAAAGAATGATAATCCCTATGCGGTATCTGTTTCCCACAAGAAATACAGTTATTCACTTTTTCTGACATCCGGTAAAACACTGAGGCAAGAAAAACCAAAATATTCCCCACGGGTACCAGCCAACTTGGATTCGGTCTGAAACTCCGAAAATTTCAGAACGCCGAACGGCACTTGCAACGCTGCTTCTGCATCGGACCATGCGGCAAAAAAGACTGAGGAAATGACGTCGGTCATGCGCTTTTGTACCCTGACGTCCTGATGTCAGTTTTAAGCGCCTTGACCGACGTCAGCCTAATACTTTGGTATTCGGGCCGACCGAGGACAGTGGACTACCCATATGTAAGGACTGCAGCAATGTGAGATGAAGAACATCAACAAAATCAAAAGCCAAGAGGTATTAGTAGACACTGAAAATGATCTAACATCCACATATCAAACATAATGAGGTTAATTACAACAACTGAACTTCAGTCAACAGACACACAATCATGTTTTTAAATTTTGCAATTGACAGCTTAAAGCCAGATTTTCGTAATATACGTCTCATTTACTATTCAAGCAAAAACCACACATTTGCTAGGCAGTCAGGAGCAAAAAGTAACTGCTCTGAAAATAATTTTTGATTATTTTTATCAGCTTTGGGACAAGGCATTTTTTCAACAGAAGATATTGTTACTTTTCATGAATTATGTCACTGATCTTCTATAATTATTTATAATACTGTCAAATGGATGGCCTAAACCAATTGTAACAGAATTACGAAAAGTTGTAAAGGAGACCAAAAAAAAAACTTGAGGTAGGATTTTTAGAAAAGGGAAGGTACAAACTACATAGAAGTAAACAGAATCTGTAAGAACACTACATACAGAATAATGTTCAGGAGAAGAAGGGATATCTCTGGAAAGGCAGTTTTTGAGCAATCTATGTAATGTTAAATTGAATACAGTAAACTCTCAGTTAACCGGAACTCAAGCAACCAGAAAAAATTGAAATACAGTACAATTTTCATTTATTTTATTATTATTTATTTTATTTATTTTACATTTGTTGACCGGGCTAGTCTAGCTGGATTCATGTCCATTTTCAGTAGAGGCCCGGGGAGAAAAGCTCCACAATCAAAGAAAAAAAGAAAAGAAACTTGTACCAAATAATAAGCACTTCAAAAAAACAATGGTAGTAGGAGAGCCAACACAAAATACATCAGGTGGACAAATTATAAACAAAGGAATACAAATAGAGTTATAAAACGTTTGGAGTCCTGAAGACACAACATGTTGAAAGTATTACAAAGAGGATTATCACTGAATATAAATTTTTTTTTTTTTTTTGGTAGTTCAGTGGAATGGTTGAAATTAAAGTAGTCAGCTAGTACTATAGTAATGTAGTAAAGCAGTTGAGAGGCTGGAGGCAATAGAAGTTTCAGTCAGGGTTAGTACAAGGGCAGAGCCATTAGGATTTAAGGAAGATTTTTAGATGCTTTTTGAAAGTGGGTGTAGAGGTAAGTGTAGTAAGTTTGCTTGGAAGCTTGTTCCAAATAGGTCCAATTGAGTTGGAGAACAAACAGTCCCCAGCTTTGTTGTGGGATTTATGGTAGGCTGCTAGGAGCTTTGTGGCTGAGCGCAATGAAGAGAGGTTTTTACAAGGGCTAATAAGAGTGCAGAGTATGGTAGTATTAGAAGGGTGAAAGATTTTGTGGGTGATGCCAAGTTGCTGTAGCAGTAGTTGATTACGTAATTCCAGCCAACCAAGTTGTTTAAGATTTATACAATGGTGGGTACAAAAAGGGGCTCCTGTGGCAAATCTGGTAATGTTGTTGTATGATGTTGCTAGTTTATTGAGATTAGATTTAGATAAGTTTGTAAAAATAGGTGAGGCATAGAGAAGGGTAGATAGCAGGTGTGTTTGAGCGATGGTAGCTCTTGCTGGGGCAGTGAGGAAGGGTTTAAGCCTATAAAGAGATCCAAGTTTTCTATTAACTGACTTGATGGTTAAGTTAATATGAGAATCGAAGTTCAGATTATGATCTAATGTGACACCTAGTAGTTTGGTAGTAGGCTCAGAGTATATTATTGTGCCATTATTAGATGTTATATTGAAGTCAAAAGTAGAGGATTTCTGTGTAGGTGTAAATGGTAATAATTTAGTTTTTTTGGGATTAAGTAGGAGACAATGTTGATAGAACCAATTTTCAGCAGCTGTAAAAACTTTTTGGGTAGTAACCTGAAGCTCTGCTGGGGAAGATTCTGAGCATATCAATGTCGAGTCATCTGCATATTGAATGCAGGTGGTTTGTGGAAGGGACTTACTGAGATCATTAATAAAGATAGAAAAGAGGAGTGGTCCAAGAATGGAACCTTCTGGGACACCAATGTTGATGGGAAGCAGAGAGGGTACGTGATTGTCCCAAAGAACTGCTTGCTGCCTATTTTCTAAGTAGGAATTAAACCACTGGATTGCCTGGGTGTCTAATGCCAGAGATTCAAGGATGTTTAGTAAGAGTTTATGGTTAACCATATCAAAGGCCATAGAGAGGTCTAAAAAGAAAAGTGTGTTGCACTTTTTGTCCCCCACCCCCAGAAACATACCTTACGTTTTTAGAATTTTAAAAGGGAAGATAGGAATAAATTCCCTTTCTCCCCAACCTAAGAACAAGTCTAACCAAACAAATAGTATAGGGTACAGTATTAGTCAGGCCTATTTTTAATAGTAGGCCTCAAGCAACCAGAAACTACAGTTAACTGGCATCTACTAATCCCCATGGGTGACGGTTAACCAAGAGTTTACTGTAATACTTTTTAAAATTTAATAAAAATAAAGACAGAAATTACATTCATATAATACATGAAAAAATCTTTATAATGCACTGTTTTCTTGTGTATAATTGAATGTATACTAATGTAATTATGTAATATGTGACATTAATAATAATAAAAAAACAGATTAATGCCCTAAAAACAGAGCTAGAGAAAATACATTATACTCCTACTCCCTAGTTGCTGTAGACCTTTCATAGGTTCATTATCAGTGACCTATCTGGAGTTCAACTTGCTGGCTCTATTCAGGAGTCTATAGAGATTACTTTTGGGCAAATCCTTGAGAAGTGTGAATTTATAGACAGATGGAAAAGGAATGTACTTAGATATACCTTAAAATTTACAGCTAGTATCTTGGTTTATGTTACCCTTACCACTAATATGCCACACAGAGGAAGATCTCCTCAGTTTTTTTTCGCTGGTGAGATCTCTACCGAATTTTCTCTGGGATGGTGGTCAGCACAGGGTTAGCCGGGACATTCTCACTCTCCCTACTTCCTTGGGAAGTGTTTGGTCTTCCTGACTTTGAGCTTTACACCAAAGCAATAAAAGGAAAGACTTTCATTCAACTTATTTCAGAGGGCTATAGTTCTCATTGAAAGGAGGTGTTAGTACACATTCTTGGCAGATCCTTTCAAGGTGATAAACCGCTGTCAAGCACTCACAAACTCAGTATGCTCCCGCCACTGCTCTCCTGACTAAACATCGTTACAACTACCTGTAGTGCCCCTTTGATTTTCTTGCATAATCTAAACTTCTGGGCTTTCATCTGAAAACCCAACTGCTTATCACTGCTATGTGAAAAGTAGCGTTCTTGAATATAATTTTCTCTTCTCTTTTTCCCTTCTTTTTATATACTAATTTGTGTATCTTGTATGCAACAGTTAACATTTGCTGTTTTGCCTCCTTTTGTATGGTATCATGATGTACTGCATGACATCTTGTAAGATTTATTAATCGTGGTGCTCTTCTCCCAGTGACTCTGCTGGAAAGAGGCCTGTCATGATCCAGTTGTACCTTCCTGGTGACAAATGCCAATAAATAAACTCAGTACAAACCCAGTGGTCTGCCAGGATCTCCTCATTGCCTTTAGTACAGCCTTGTCTAACTCTGGCAAACAAAACTAGTGCACTGACTTCCAGATAGCATGGGCTTTTTCTACATTTATTCAGAAAACATACTAGAACCAACTTAGAAGATATAATGTCCTCATTTGCTTTTGCATAGACATACAGTGCATCTCTTTCATACGGAAATCTCTATGATGTCCCAAAAAATGACGTCAAATAGGATAGACATGAATCAGAAAAAGCATGTAACTGAAAACTTCGGATTAGTTTGGGAAAGACAGATGTAAACCTTGATCCTTTCAGCTGTAGATCAGAGTGCGTATGTTCCTTTAAAAGCTATTCAAGTCTCTGGGCACGTGCATATAAGTACTAAGCACGTGCAAGCAAGACTGCCATTTTGTAGTGAGCAGCCAAAGTGTAAGCATTCATGTGTGTACTAGTCAGTTAGTTTAGTTTAAAGTTACCGTTCTCCATCCTGATGTGTTTGCATGTAATAAACCACTTAAATGAACACCCAGCCTCATTGTCTTATTGAATATACAAGACGAGCGACATGGGGTCCAGAGTAAAACAACTTCTTCAAGACCATGAGTCAGGCAGTTACAGTTGGAAGAATATACAGGAGTGGATCATCCCTGTTCAAATGACTTGAAAACAGGTCAGAAAGACAAATCCAGTCACTAAAACTCGCTTAAATGATTTTTTTTTACTCAACCGATATACAACGAAGCATCAAAACCATTCAAAATTACTTTCTATTTAAATGAAACGTTCAAAGTTACGATATATTGATAAAAATAGTATATCACACAAAAAAAACCCACCGTGGAACCAAGAACCATCTGCTTGAACCGTGATAGGAAGTAAAAAACTTTTTTTATTTAAAAACAATATAAAAGGTTAAGCGCTTTCATCTAAGATACTAGACTTCATCAGAACAAATTAAACACAGTATTAGCAGTTTAAATACAGTATTCCAACCAATGGCAATCACCCTCTTGCATTCAGACAACCCCCTATTACATCATTTCCACATGCTGGGATATGTGAATATTCAAATCCTAACATTAATCACATCTTGGCTTCTACTATTGGTTTAATGGAAATATTCTCATTTATACCTGGTGCAGTCGTGGCATTTAATAAAATCTGCCATCTCACTTCCTTCTCACTTAATAAAGCCTTTATGTTTCCCCCCTCTGTGATGTGGGAGTAACAATATACCAAACTTAAACATATTGCAACTAGTATTATCTCTAGTATGCCTATATAAGGCATTATTGATATCCCCTTTTTTGATAGCATATAGGTGGTCGTATATCCTATCCTTCAGACGTTGACCAGTTTTGCCCACATAAAATCCAGGACAGCTCATGCACAAAGCTAGTTTTATAACATTCCTAGTTTGACAAGTACCCTTGGCAAAGGTTATTATAGTTTGATTCCTATTACCTACACACTTTGTAGGTTCTTCTAGTATGGCAGAGCATTGATTGCATCTGCCACATTTGCTGGTACCAGACTTCTGAGGTCTGGTATGCATGTGACCTTTATATACTTCTGAGGTCTGGTATGCATGTGACCTTTATATAACCTATTTTTCGTATTACACCCTATTTTGTGGACAAATTTGGGATATTCCCCCACCAATTCAAATAATTCTTGGTCACATTTCAGAATACTTGTTACAAATAATATTTTTTACATCTATCGTGTTTTTCCCATAGGGTAGGATACATGCTTTATTAAACTCATTAGTTGTTATTTATCTCTCATTATCCATACCAATGCAAGCCTCAACTCCCAATAATGGCTTATATTTTTTCTCCCATTCACTGCTAACATATGTCACATCATCATCAACTACTGCAGTGGGATAACCACATTCCTTAAATAATGCTCCTATATAAAGCAGTTCCCGTAGCATTTCATTATGCACTGAAGTCATCCGAGCTGCCCTTATGCATTGCCCTTTTACTATATTTTTCTTTTGTGTATTAGGATGACAACTGTTATATTCCAGATAGGAATTGCTAAAGGTTCCTTTTCTGAAAATTCTAGACTTAAAACCAGTACTGGTATGAGAAATATATGTATCCAAATAGGAAATACCTTTGTTGCTGACATGATATGTAAATTTAAGGAAGGAGCTAGATGAGTGCAGATATCCAACAAACTCTTCCACCATGCTTTCACTACCATCCCATAAAATAAATACATCGTCTAAGAATCTGATGCAACATTTAATATGTTTCATCCAACTACTTTTGAATATTACCTGCTCTTCCCAATCCAAAAGGACTAGGTTGGCATACATTGGGGCACTGGCTGCTCCCATCGCCACCCCTTTGTTCTGCCTATAGTTTTCTCCCTCGAAATATAAAAAGTTATAGTCAAGTACAATGCTCAAATTCACTGATAAGTAAAGTTCTATCCCAGTCCAAGTTGGCAAAT
This sequence comes from Protopterus annectens, assembly GCF_019279795.1. Lineage (NCBI taxonomy): Eukaryota > Metazoa > Chordata > Ceratodontiformes > Protopteridae > Protopterus > Protopterus annectens. The sequence continues at coordinate 818,329,725 of NC_056739.1, forward strand.
TTCCTGATGCTATTAATAAACCTTTCCATCCCTTCATCTCTTGGAATGCATGTGAATAAATTGACTACATCTATGGTAACAAAAATTAAATTCTCCTTCCATAGACTAGCTGTTAACAGACTTAAAAGTCCCATGAATCCTTAACTATGTGCTAAGTTTTAATATAAATAGGTTTTAGCCAAGTATCCACTACCTTACCAAAGAGGAAGGTCTTGGATTTGCTTCCTGAGACGATAGGCCTGTATGGTGGATTTAATATATCTTTATGGATCTTGGGAATACCCATGATAGTAGCCAATAATGGGTGTTCTTCCTTCAAAAATTTATACACGTGTATCTCAATTCTGTTGTCCAATAAATATTCTTCCAACACGTCTATGAGTTGGTAGGCGATATGTATCTCATTAATAGATGAGGTCTCATAAAAATCAGAGTCCTGTAGGATGGTGTGTATAGCATTTAAATAATCATTGTTATCTACCAGTACTACCCCTCCCCCTTTATCAGGTTGTAAAATTCTAATATTGTTATTAGCACTCAATTCATTTAATAAGTTATTTTCCTTTTTACTGAGGTTATATTTCATTTTCTGTTTTTTACTATAATCTGATAATTTGTATATTTCATCAACAACCACCTTCTCAAAACTAGCCAATAAAGGGTTAAGTGGTGGTGGTGGGGGGGGTAAATGTACTTCTTTTTTTCAACTGTAGTTCACATTTCGTCTTTCCTACTTCTTTAAAGTATACACCTAAATTCAATTTACGTAGGAATAATTTGAATTCAATAATATTATCCACCACATTAAATTTTTTATTAGGTACAAATTTGATCCCTTTACTAAATAATGCAAAATGTTCTTCTTGTAATGCAAGTGTGGTGTAATTATATATAAAAATTCCCTTTACCATATTTGATTTCATCATACAACTCTCTGTAGTCTCTATTTTTCACCTTATCACTCTGTTTTCCCTGTATTGGTGAAATTGGGGGTTCCTTTGTGCCCCCCTTACCCTTCCCACTCTCTCCCATTCTGTTTCGTCCTCCAAAAAAGATTGAAATTCCTCATTTTGTGGTTTATATGACCTCTCCGCTTCTTGGGAGTATGTATTCTTACCCTCCTACCTCTCCGCTTATTGGGAGTATCTATTCTTACCCTCCTGCTTTCTCTTCTGTTTATCTGCCTTCTCCCAATTGTAAAATTTTCCCTCCTTATATTGTGTCAGGTCTCTCTGTAATTTACCACACTTCCTATGGAAATTTTTTTGATGGTTACTTTTGGCTTAAGAGAACTTTTTATTATATAGTTGTTGCCACTGGTCAAACAATAGATCTTGAGTAATACGTTCATTCAAGGTTTCAACCTCCTTGACAAGTTTACACAATTTACTATCATTATTTTTGATCAGAAATTTCATAGAGGTTATACCAAACCTGTCAAACATTGCATTGCATTCATCCATCAGTTCTTCAGTCATATATATACCTAGGGGCTTTTTGAAAAATCTAAGCCCCATAGGTACAATATTTAAATCAATGCAGCGTTGGAAATAGGCATTGTCCAACTGAATCCCTTTAATAACGTTTAGTTTTTTACCAAAAACAAAAATCTTTTGTTTTAATGTCCTATCAATTGAATCATTTGTATTAATATTACCAGTTTTATCGTTATTGAATTTAAATTCCTGCACGTTAGATAGAAAGTTGTCAAGCCCGCCAAAGTTGTTATTAACATTAAATGTTCTCGATCAGGTGAACAAGTAGGAGCTCTATTTTTTTTGTGTGATATACTACTGGTAGTGACTATGTGGTTCTTGTTTTTCTATATTAATAAAAATACATAAAATGCTTACAAAAGTGCCTGAAATAACTTCCGAATTGCATAACATGTATAAAAAAGAGAAAACTACTTTTTTTGTTATGTGCTTCTTTTTCGTATTAACTAAAGCTATCTGAGATATCTGAAGTGTGCAATGTGCTCGCAAGTGTGTGCAGCACTACAGTACAGTTATTTCACACAAAACAGCCCTTTCAAAGAGTTTATGGTACAGTTGAATATTTCTTTGAGTACCTGGTGTGTGTTTATACATAATTACAAGGGCATTTTGTTGGCATGGCAGACTGATTTCGCAGACCTGCTCCACTTGTATTTCATAATAATATGGCTGAAAACTGGAGTGTTCATGCATCTTTGTCAGAAAAAGCAGCCTGTATGAAAATATCGTCCTCTTGCTCAAAGGCATTTATTTTGCTCAATTTAGCTGGTTCAGAAGCCATTGAAAGGGAGCCTTCATTTACGTATGCCCCAGCTGTGCATGCAGGGGAGGGAGAAGACCGCCATACAGTGGTATCGGCTGAAGTGCCTGGGAAGACCCCAAGTGCCTAAAATGTAAATTTAGAGAAACGTGTAACCCCCAAACAAATATTACAATGGAAAGGAACATATTTTACACAGGGGATCAAAAGCCTGGTGAAACTTTTGCAGAGTATATAACTTTTAGTTATGTACTTACCATAACTTTAGATGTTTGGGATCCATCTCGCCTACATTCTGTACTGATGGGCTCGGAGCCGATCCCTCAGCTCCGACTCGGCACGCTTATGCTATAGAGCAAGGCCTCTTATTGGCTGAGCTATCTTTATCCCAGGATGCACCACCACTAATCCCCCAGATCTTGTTTGTCCGCATTCATGCACACATGCACAACTTGTTTATATAACATTGTTAGATGTTTCAAGATGAAACAACAGGATTCGGACCTTCTGATATCCTCTGATCTCCAAGGAAGGGGGAGGGAGGGTGGGTTAAGATGGATCCCAAACATCTAAAGTTATGGTAAGTACATAACTAAAAGATGTTATGTGATCCTATCTCATTCTGTACTGATGGGACAGCGTCCTAGCACCTAAATCCTGGGTGGCTCATTGGAAAACACTCCTGAGCACTGTGGAACCAAATGAAGCTCGTCCTCTAGATGCCACATCCAATTTGTAGTGGGAAATAAAAGTGTGCGGGGAAGACCATGTAGCTGCAGCACAAATGTCACTAATGGCAAGCTTAGAATGAAATGCTATCGAAGTAGCCATAGCCCTTGTAGAATGAGCTTTGACAGAGGAGGTAAGCTCTTTGTTAGAATAGGAATAAGCTTGAGTAATACAGTCCCTGATCCATTTGGCAATAGTGACCTTTGTGACAGCTTTGCCCAATTTATTGTCTGCAAAGGATACAAACAACTGATCTGTTTTCCTTGTTTGTTTGGTCATGTCTAAATAAAAACGCAACTGCCTGTGGACATCTAGTGTGTGGAATACGAATTCCGCTTTGTCAGAATATTTTGGAAAAAAGACTGGAAGTTCTAACGATTGTTGTAAGCAGAAACTGGAACAAACTTTAGGGACAAAGGAAGGATTTGGCCTGAGGGATACTCTGTCTTTGTGAAAAACCAAGTACGGGGGTTTTACTGACAAAGCTTGAAGCTCTGAAACTCTTCTGGCAGAAGTAATTGCCACCAGAAAAGCTGTCTTCCATGATAGAAACTTTAGATTACATGTAGCCGCCGGTTCAAAGGGGAAGGAAGTCAAGGCGCGTAACACTATATCGCGATCCCATGGAGGTACAGGATGAAAAATCGGAGGTCTTAATAGAGCAGCACCTTTCAAGAAGGTCTTACACAATCTGTTGCTCATTAAAGGTGGATTTATGGATTCGTGAAAATTGGAAATCGCTGCCAACTGGACCTTGATGATAGAGACTGAAGAGCCTTGATTAAAAAGAGAAGTTGAAAATTTTAGTACTTCTGCCACGGGAATAGAGATAGGGTCCAGGCCCCGGAGTTGAGCCCAAATAGCAAATCTTTTCCATTTGCTAGAATACAGTTTCTTTGTAGCAGACTTATGGGCCGAAGATAATGTGTGTACAACCTCTGGATCCAATGTATGACTCCTGACTATAGTCGGAAGAGGAGGAGCCAAGCAGTCAATTTCAAGGTGTGCAGGGACTGGTGGAATAGTCCCGACTGATGAACCAAAAGATCTGGGATCTGATCCAGGAACCATGGACCTTCCAGAGCATATTTCCGAAGGTAGGGAAACCATACTTGACGAGGCCAGTACGGAGCAATTAAGATCATTTTGCTCCCCAAGAGGGATGCCTTTTGAATCACCCTGGGAAGGAGAGGAACTGGAGGGAAGGCATAAAGCAAGCCGGTGGGCCAAGGACGGACTAGTCGTCCATGGGGCTCTTCCCAGAGCCGGGTTAGGGAGAAGAAATCTTTGCACCATTCAGAGGAGTGAACTCCCCATTTGCTGAAAATCTGACTTGCAACTGTCATATTCAGAGACCATTCGTGAGGAGAGAGGATGGTTCTGCTCAATCTGTCGGCTATCACATTGGACTTGCCCGGTATGTGAGTAGCCACTAGGAAGCGTTTGGTCGAGACTGCCCATTCCCAAACTCTCATGGCTTCTCTGCAAAGAGGATAGGATCTGGTCCCTCCCTGTTTGTTCAGGTACCAGACAACTGACATGTTGTCTGAGTGAACAGCAATTACGCCCTGAGGGAGATGATTGTGAAGGGCTTGAAGGGACAGAAGTACCGCCCTCATTTCTAAGATGTTGATATGAAGTAAAGTCTCTTCCGGGTGCCATTTGCCTTGGACTGACCTGCCCAGGGAATGCCCCCCCCCCCACCCCATCTGGGAGGCGTCCGTGGTCAAAGTGGCCACCGGAGGAGGTAGAACAAAGGGTCGACCCTGATCCAAATTGGAGGGCACTAGCCACCAGCGTAGGTCCTGTTTGCAAGATTCCGTGATCCATATGAGGTGACTGAGAGGGAGTTCCTGAAAGGGCCACTGAGCTGAAAGAAGCCACTGGAGAATTCTCATGTGCAACCTTGCTAAGGGGACTAGAAGAACCGTGGCGGACATGGATCCCAATAGCTGCAGGACCATCCTGGCTGGAGCTTTGGACCTGGGAAGTAAGGCTCGAACTTGAGTCTGTATGGTTTGTATTCTGTCTGTAGGTAGATAGACCCACATTTGGTTTGAGTCTATCTCTACCCCATGAATCTTATTCATTGAGATGGCAGCAACACAGACTTTGGCCAATTGAAGGTGATTCCAAGGGAACTGCCCAGTGATATAGTGGCTTGAAGGCTCTGCAGTAGTAGATGCCTGGAGGTGGCAGTTAGGAGCCAGTCGGAAACAGCTGGAATCCTAGACTTCTCAGGTGAGCAGTCACGACTGCCAAACACTTGGTGAACACCCTGGGGGCTGTGGTGAGACCAAAGGGCAGCACACGGAACTGAAAATGACTGCCTCCTAGGCTGAAGCGCAGATGTCTCCTGGACGCTTGATGTACCATGATATGGTAATAAGCGTCCTTGAGATCTATGGAGCACATCCAAACACCCTTCTCCAGCAATGGGAGAATGGTTTGTAGGGTGACCATTCGGAACTTGGACTTTCTGACTGAGCGGTTTAGGATGCTGAGGTCCAAAATGGGCCTCAAGTCCCCGTCTTTGGCACCAAAAGAATCTTGAGTAAGTCCCTAATCCGATCTGGTCTGGGACTGGTTGGATGACTCCTTTTTGCAGCAGCTTTGAAACTTCTGAGGCTGCAGTATCCCGCTGACTGGGTGGCGGGTCCGGGATTTTTTTGGACTGAGGGGGGGGGGGGATGAGAGAATGGGATGGAGTAACCTCCGGCGATAATTCGTAGCACCCAACGGTCCTGAGTGATACCTTCCCAGGCTTTTAGGTACTTGACGACCCCGACTGGCTCGGGCTGCACAGCGGGCAATCCCTCAGGGACTGTGAAAGGTTGAAGAGCCACGAAAGGACTCGCGGTCTCCAGTGTTGCGAGGTCCTCTGCCGCCTCTGGGATGGCATCTTCCGGAAGAATTTCCCCTCCTGCCTCTGGAAGGGGAATCCTCCTGCTGAGAGGGGTAAGGTTTCTGAGATCTACGGAACCACATTTTCCCTCCTCTTTTAGCCTTGGGATAAGGCCGAAAGGGAGTGGAAAATCGTTCCCCTACGGCAGTCAGAGTCTTACCCTCCTGTTCACAGCGGGTCAGTGTGTCCTTTACCTTGGGTCCAAACAGGGAGGACCCATCAAAGGGAGCGTCGGCAAAGGAAGACTTAAAGGCCTCCGCGAAATGACACAGGCGGAGCCAGGCTTGTCTCCGTAGAGCAATGCCTGTACCCGCCGCTCTACTCGCCCCTTCGGCCGCATAAGAAATGAGCCTCATGGATGAGTTTGAGATGGACGACATTGTAGCCAGCTGAGAGCCAACCGTCTGGGCCAGCTCCTCAGGCAGGTTACCCAAGAGGGTATCGGATAGTTCTTTAATCAGATCCCTCTGAAATCTGGTAAAGTGCGTAAGGTAGTTCAAGGACCTCAATGTAAAGGCCGCTGAACTCAGGGTGCGCTTCCGTGCGATCCATGCTCCTAGACTCCTTATTTGGAGGATGGACGGACGTCGAAGCCTCTGCTACATCTTGCTGGGTAGCAGATGCCACCACCAAAGCATCTACAGCCACACCTTTGGTCAGAAATTCTTTTTCAGGGGGTGCCGAGAGGAACTTATTCGGACGAGCAGGCACCGGTTCCACAGAGTCTGGGTGTTCCCACGCCGACAGATCAAATCCAAGAGCTCATCGGAGACACCCAGGAGGCGGAGGGCTGAGCCCAGGCCTTCAGGAACACCGACTCATCAGCAGAGGGAGGTTTGGACTGCCAGCCGCCTCATTGTTTTAGGGCTTCCAGGATGTCTGCAAAGGAGACATCATCTGAGGACGACTTAGGGGAACCCTCTGCATCATCGAGATCAGTGTCTGATGTCAGAGACTCATCAGGGGAGTCAACGTGCTTCCTCTTGCACAATCTCTTCCTGGGGGGTTCTTCCGAAGAGGCTTCAGAAGGACCTCCAGGAGGGGGAGAAACCCCAGTGGGGGTAACCTCAGGCCCCGGGGCTCCGCTGTCTAAGGACAGGGGAACTGCCAAAGACCCAGTCGTGGTATGCAGGGAAGGAGCTGGGGAAACCGTGGAGGTAGCCAAGGAAGATTTGGCTAACGCTCTCCTCATAGCCCTGAAGGCGGGACCATCAGAATCCTGGGAGGGTCCCACCTCCATGGCCACGACAGTGGACGGCACTCCCGCCGCACCAAGAGGGAGACTTGGGACCGAAAACATCAATCCCAAAGCCTCCCCCCCAGGGCCGACGGAAGAAGTCCGTGCACTGAGCTCCGACCCAAGAGCCGGAGTTGGAGCAAGGGTCGGGCCCGACCCTAAAACCTCCACCGGTTCCACCAGCACCGGCTCCAACGGTGCCGAAGCTGTTGGAGGAGGAACCATAGTAGGGAAGTGGACCATCGGCTCCGAAGCCGAATGGGCTGGAGCCGCAACTAGCCTTTGGAACACCGGAGACTGGAAGAGTCTTAGGAGCACCCTGTCGATGTCCGAATCAGACATCTTGGATGATCTAGAGGATACCGATCGGGCCCGAACCGATTTCTCCATCGGCTCTGAAGGACTCGCGGACCGGCTCCGAATGGACTCTACCACTATCGGCTCGAGGAGATCTCAAGGCAATTTCCTTGGTGCCGATAAGGACTTGGGAAGAGTCTGAGCCGGTAACCCTTATCAGCTCAATATCAGTGGAGCCGATGAAGGTGACTCGATGCCCCAGTCCTCGGCTCCGAAACCAGAGGGGTCGAGGCTGGAGGCATCGAGGCAGGCAGTTCCCTCGGCTCCGAAGTCCGTGGAGCCGATGGAGAAGTCTGCTTAGATTTTTAGCAGTCGGTTCCGACTGACTGGGAAGGAGAGGAAGATAAAGCCTCCTCGAAGGATGGCTTAATTAACCCCTTCAGGATTAATTTATTTTTCCTCTCCTGGAGGACTCTTGACGAAAAAGCGTGACACACGCTACAAGATTCTTGTAGGTGCTTGCGTTATGGACATTTTATAACCACACCTCGTGCACTTTTTAAACCCGGAGGGTCTATGCTCTTTGGACATACCTGTATAAAGAGAAATACAAGACTAAATCGTTCAATAACAGTAAAATATAAAAAAGTTTTTTTTTTTTTTTTTTTTACAGAACAGTGACGAAAAACAAACACACAGCAAGACAGAGAGAGTCAAGACCCTCTAACTTAAACGGGTACTTGACCCACTAAGAAACAGTAAAAGTAAAGCAACAGGGGAAGGCCCCTCTAACTAAAACGGGAAACCTTCCCTGACAGGAAAAAACATGAATTTCTCTACAAAACTAACCAATACACACTCGTATGACAACAATAGCTGTTAAAACAGCTTTTGGGTTTAAAGCAAGCAAATTTCTGACAGGAAAAAGCCTAAATAAATAGTACTTAGCCCAGCCAAGTTGAGACCACGTCTAAGCTTTGTAAGCAGCAAACGAGATCTGGGGGATTAGTGGTGGTGCATCCTGGGATAAAGATAGCTCAGCCAATAAGAGGCCTCGCTCTATAGCATAAGTTGCGCCGGAGCGGAGGAGAGAGATACGAGCCCATCAGTACAGAATGTAGGAGAGATAGGATCACATAACATCTGACTTGTGAAATAAGACAAAAACGTGCACATTTGGTGATTTAAGAGATGAACTGATAAACAGGCTTGTGTGTGGTATTAAAAATGATGCAGTGAGAAAGATTTTGCTTCAAGACATGATTTAACTTTGAATAATGTCACAGAGATTTGTCAGATATATGAGCTCCCAGAAAAGCACACGAATATGCTTACAAATGAGGAATGCATGTTTCTAGTGCCTTCCAGTGCTAATGGTGATAGTATGCAGCATGTAGTTAAGATACAAGCCTAAGGATGTGGCAGCTTCAGTGAAACCCAGAGCCTTTCTAGCAAATTCCAAGACGGCTCCAGTAAAATCCAGAGCATGCTCAGTGTAGCACAGGGGGGAGTCAGCAAAATCAAGGAATGTGCCCCCAGCTAGCCTCATAGTCAATTGTCGTAATTGTAGAGGTAGCCATAAACCCAGAAGAGAAAAATGCTTAGCTTTTGGACAGCTGTGCCACAAATGTAAAAAAGTGGAATAATTTCAAAAGTCTTTGTAAATCAAACAAGACTCATTCTTTTATTAAAAGAGAACATTCAAAGAGGCAAGTTGACAACCTAGAAAGCTGCGACCCTACTTTTTATGTTGATGGTGTGCCAAGTGCTTGGTGAAACAGTCAATGCAGTAGATTTGTGGCCAAAGAATGAAGTATTTTTGGACTGTTCAGATCAATAGGAGACCTGTAGACATCAAAGTTGATACTGGCTCAAAGTACAATGTTATGTCAGCAGAAATGTTTGCCAAAGTAAGTGCTGGTGAAAAGCTTGATATGGCAAAGTATGCGAAGCTTGCTACTTATGGCGGTGAAGAAATTCAAACTAAAGGCACTGTAGTGCTTTCCATGTTACTCTGCTGGGAACAGCAGTGACTTGCAATTTTAGGTAATCAAGGGGCACATACAATCATTATTAGGCCACAGAGATAGTTTGAAAATGAAACTGCTTTAATTTAATGCAGAAGTCCACTATGTAAGCACGTACAATGAAAATTTCGCACAAACTAAACACTTTTTTCTGACTATGCCGATCTTTTTGAAGACAACTTAGGCAAACTCCTAGCTGTGTACTCCATGAAGTTAGACCCTGAAGTCAGCCCAGTTATCAGACCAGCAAGAAAAGTTCTGGTAGCCTTGCAAGGCAGAATGGTGCAAATAGATGTAATTTGTCCAATAAATGAACCAAATGAATGGGTATCCTCCATGGTGGTAACTCATAAGAAAAGCTCAAATGATGTTAGAATATGTACTGATCCGAGAGACTTGAACAAAGCACTAAAACGACATCATCCAATGCGTGCAGTTGAAGAAGTTGCTCTCTTAAGCCAAATGCCACTGTTTTTTCTGTCTTAGATTCAAAAAGTTAATTTTGGCCAATTTTGCTTGACCAGAAACCTTCACTGCTTACCACTTTCACTACACCATTTGGAAGGCGCAGATTTTTGAGAAAGCCATTTGGGATAAATTCTGTCAGTGAAGTCTTTCAACATGCAATGGAGCAAATTTTCTCTGGCTATCCATGTGGTATTATAGTAGATGATATTCTAGTTCTGGAATATGCTCATAAGGTGAATATTCAAACGAATCCTCAGAAATGCAAATTCAGGCTATGAGAAATTACTTATGTGGGTCATTTATTTACCATTTCAGGCCAACGACCCGATCATTCCAAGCAATCTGGAATTCTTGAGATGCCAGCTCCAAACAAGGTCACTTCCTTACAGCGTTATCTTGGCATGATCAACTATTTGGGCAAGTTCATTCCACATTTGAGTCAACTTTTAACACTGCTAAGAGAGCTGATGTGCACAGGTGTAACTTGGTCCTGGTCAGAACACCACCAACGAGCATTTGATGTCTTAAAACAGAGAATTGCCAGTCCACCTAATTTAAGATATTATGATATTCACAAATCTGTAAATTTGGTCTTGGTGCAGTCATTCTTCAAAAGGGTAGACAAGTAGCCTCTGCATCCAGAACTTTAATCCAGACACAAATGCGGTATGCTCAGATAGAGAAAAAGCTCCTGGCCACTGTGTTTGCATGTTCAAAGTTCCATGATGATATTTATGGCCAACCTTTTCAAACTGATACAGACCACCAACCTTTGTTCACTATTTTGCGGCAGCTAAGGATATGTGGGAAGAGACTAAACAAAAGACCATACAAAAACTGAGACACTGGAAGCTGTTAATGGATATGGATAGTAAGATGCAAGCAGTTAAAATGTTTTTAATCCCTTTAGTATTATACACAGGTCAAGTATATTTTTGTCAGCCAGAGGAGAAGTTGTGGATAGCAATAAAGAGCTGAAGGATTTTATCTGGGAGAGGAAGATGGTAAGAGTGAAGTTAGATAAACTTATTCTTCCAAAAAAAAAAAAAAAAAACAGGCAGATTGGGATTGGCTGGTTTGAAGGGCTACTTCAGAGCTACACAGTTAAGTCTCCATATACATAGCACAAGCAGAAACCTATAATTCAAAGTGGAAAGGGATGATGATGAACCAGGGGGGAGGGCCTCAAGAAACAAGGAGAGACTGGAATTTTGGATGCAGACCTTTAAGGAGAATAAAAATAATCATACAGAATATTATATTCATAAAGTAGCAGAAAGTATTCTAAGAACTATGCCAACACAGGAATAGAGAAAGATGATTCTGCCAATAGGGATGACTGTAACTAGGGATACAGACAATAGGCAAGAGGGGGCTGGAATTTATTGGAGAAAACTGACAAAGGAACCAATGGATTGAGAGCAAACAGCTAGAGAGGGAAAAGTAATAGAATGGAAAGATGCCAAGAATTCATTTGGACTGCAGGTTACAGATTGATATCAATCCTTGATAGGAAAAGCAGAGTATAGGCAAAGAGAAAAAAAACAGAGCGGTCCTAAACAAAAGACCAGCACTGGTAGAGTTTTTAATCTAGAACAGAAGCTGCTGTTAAAAAACAATTAGTAGAAATAAACAATGTGGGGATAGATGTCTGCCTTCCAAACATGCAAGAAAATGTAGAAGATTTAGGATTTTAGCTTGTAAATGTTTACAGAGATATTTTTATGCCCCAAATAGACTCCAGAGAATTTTTCCTAAGGTAGACATCAAATGTTGGAGATGTGATGGGTAAGGAAGAGGTAACTGGGAACATACTTTCTGGGATTGTAATGCGTTGGCAGACTTTAAAATATTCCCTGCACTCTACTCTATCAGACATACTGGGTGAGCAAGTTGGTGTAACTAGGGAAATTATTTTTCTGAGCTATGATATAGAATCAAAATTGCCTAAACATAGTAAGGCCTTGCTGAGTCTAATTATAGTGATCGTCAAAAAAGCAATTACCAGACAAAAGAAATCAAAGTCTAAACCAACTATACTAGAAGTAGTAAATATAGTAACAGAGATTTTCAACTGGAATTGGGATCTTTAGAAAAGGGTAGGAGCAAATTACATAGGAAAAAATGGGAACTGTGGGATCACTACATACAGGAGAGGAATGAGGTTTAAAAAAAGACAGGATTTGAATGAGCTATGAAATGTTTGACTGACTGACAATGATTGGGTAGATTACAAGTGATGTACAACATTTGCAACTAAAATTATGTCAGTACAATATGTGATGCAAAATGCTTGCAACCAAGACTATGTCAATACGGTTTGTTTTCACTTGTATAAATGTACAATTACAAAATTATCATTTAAGACATAGGCAAAGATGCTTCTCATTTTGTATATAAAAAGAAAAAAAACGCAGCTGGCGGCTCTTAAATTGTCTGCTACTAGTTACCAAAAAGTGTGTCATGAGGAAGTGGGAACAAAGCGCGTAAGTTGCTTCAGGTAAATGGCTGGCTGCCTGAATGCTGAACATTACGGGGTATAACTACTTATGCCTCACAATATCAGCCTATGAGGAAATAGTCTCCTTCCTTTCTCTGACAGGTATTGTTAAATCAACCAGATATCTTTTCACTTGTCATCTCTAAATGTTAAAATTGAACAGAATGCATGACTTGCAGCTTTGTTTGTGTGTTAATGATATGTAAACAGCTGCTGCCTTTTCATTCTACTTTACTTTTTTTCTCAGATTGTGTTAGGTTTGTTCATATAACCTTGTTGATAACCTTTAATGTGTTGTAATTTCTTCTAACACTTAATATGGTTGTTCAGTTTTTCCTGCAGTATACAGTGTTGTTAAAAATTATACTAGGATGGCCGCAGACGTTCTGGCAAATCACCATGAGACACAGAAGAGGAGGCAGGAAAATTCCCAGGCTGTTCTCAGCAAAAGAGGAAAATACTCTCCTTAATGGAGTATAATGTTGAAAGTGGAAGGAAGACTTTGAAGGACTCCCAAACCTAAAGGAAAAACTTCCTGACTTCCTCTGAGGAGACCGTGCCAGAAGCAAATGGGTCCACTTTAGTAAATGGCAGCACTGCAAGGACAACTAACTAGCAAAGCCTATGAAATGGTGCAGGAAAGGAGACTTTATCAAAAAAAGCAAACCTCTGATTAATGGGGGACACTGTGGATTCCATCTAGCCATTGAATAAAAGATCCCATCTTTGCCTCTGCATGAAATTAGAGGGGCTTTGGGACCCTGGAAAATGTGCATGACTGTGCACCTTGTGAATGTCATGGGGGAGGTGCTTTAACACTAGTAGGTGTCAGGGTCTCTGCTGTGTGCCATGCAATCCCTGTGTGTGTTGTCAAGTGAAGGTTGTACCTACACTGTTCACATTAAACTGTATATATTCAAGGTGGATGTAGGACACTGACATGGATGTCTTGGCTACTATCCTTTTTTTTTTTTTTATGGGCAGCATTTCGAGGCACAGCCAAATTATGTAAATAGATGGGGGACATGGGGTTGCATATTTATCCTCTGCAGTTACGAATGTGCTCTTAGCTTCAAGTGACTGATCTCTGCCTCTGCCACATACGGAAGTTGTTTAATAGTGCAAAAATGATCGGGCTGAAAATCAGCAGCTCCAAGACAGTGGTCATGTTTTCTCCTCAAGAAGAGTGGACTGCTCTCTGCATGTGAAGGGCAGCAGCTACACAGATCAGGAGATTTACCAATAGATGGGTGTAGTGCTGCAGGAACTGTACAGAGCTGTGGTGCTGAAGCCAGGGCTGAGCCACAGGGCAAAGGTCTCTCTCAGTCATTCTCCATCCATATCCTCACCTACAGCCATATGCTCTGGATGACGGCAGGATGAGGTTATGGACACAAGTAGTGGAAATTACACTTCTTTGGAAGAAAGATATAATCGTACTTGGTAACAGAGTGACGAGTTCCAAGATCCATGCAGATCTCTACAGCATTTGATAGTCTGTGCTGAAAAGTACACTTGATGTGCGTTGAGTATTTACTATAGATGGTCCCTAGTCATCTTCCATAGGGATCAGCCAAAGTGCAGTGGAATGATACCCTTGAACTAGACCCTGGCATAATTCAGCTAGTCTGAGCTCTGACAGGATGACCTAGGGATCACAGACAGGGAAGTCTGTTCTGCTCAACCTGCTGTTACTGCATCCTTCAACCAGGATAAAGAGTTTAGAAACTGGATGAATGGAGGTTAGACTGCAAATCATTTAAGAGCTCTGAAAGAAGAAATTCTGAAGCCAAGCCCTATAGGACAGAAGTGGAAAAGTACAGTTTTGTACCTACCATAAATGTAGATGTCCGATAGGCATGCATCTGCAGTCCTTACAAATGGGTTGTCCTGTCGCCAGGCAGCCCTTCGGGTCGGCCGGATTCCAAAGTCTGGGGCCTCCTCGCTGGTGTCGACACCCGGCGACATAGCTGCATAGCGGTATAAATTCATATAAAGATTTCAGCCCAATTTTTTTTCAGTGCCCCAGATGCCAGATGCCAGGTGCCCCCCTCTAACCACTAAAAATAATTTGAAAATTGCAAATAGTTCAAATAGTTAAAAAATAAGCATGCATGTAAATTTATATACATACACAAACAAATATACCAGATTAAATTCACCAGACAAGAGCAAGAAACTAGAATACCACTACAGGGATCCAGGGGAAGCCCATGCTGCATCTACATGCATGGTATGCCTGACTTATGTGGCATGCAAGTGGGTGATACAAAACTGTGGTAGGTACAAACACAGTCCTTACAAATGGTGATTACAAGGGGTTGGGAAGAAGATAAGTAGGTGGAATAGCCAAAATTAAAGATACCCTAAAAAAGACCCCTTTGCAAAAACAAAGCCTTGCTAAAACATAAAATGTAAAAATGCATCGCACTCCAGCTAATGCGGCATTAATGCCTGCCTCTTAAATGCTTTTGGCAGCCTGAGCTCCAAGTAGTGCCCCCTGATGGTATCTTAAGATGTTTGAGTGGGTTGATTCTTCTCGAAGTGGAGTGTCGATAATTCACTTAATTTCCATGGGCCTAGTTGTCTGTTTTGAAATTTCCTATGTTTTTTTAGATCCTTTCCTTTTGAAATTGCAGCTATTCCATTGGTTTTCAGATGTTGTTCCTGTATTGGTCTGTTTTTAATTTATTCTGCAGTCATGTCCAGGTAGTAGAAGTCTTGTGAAGAATGGTTGGTGGTATAGGTAGTTCTTAGCTATGTTTTATGGGTTGGGGAGACATGTTTTTAGCACTGTAGTATAATTTGTTTGATGAATACTCATGACCTTGATCTTTGACATAGATTTGCCTCGGACAATGTCTTTTGTAGCTTGCAGCCTCCTTGTTCTTGAATATAATGCATAGCAAAGAGATTCTCCATTTGTTGAGTACTGGTAATGCTGCTGTTGCTGTTTCCTTTATAGGTACTGTGTTCTCTGCAAAGCACGTAAGTTCCTCTAGCCGCAGAGAAAGGCGCTTCCTGGGTGGGAATCTTTACCCCGAGAGGCAATCCTCTGCACCCGCACCAAGAATACATTTACCGGAGGATCGGCCAACTGGATGGCAGATAGCTTTGAAGGAATTCAATCCAAGAATAGACAGGCCTTGGAAGAATGGGAGAGGAATAAGTGGAGATCCAGGCTGTTGTTGGCGTTGACAGATTCTCCATTTTGCAGTACCTTTGTGAGCATCTTTTTACTTTTTCTTGAATATCTTCAGGATGTTGATGGTGTTTTTTTTGTCCTCCATTTTCCTGAATAATTTTTCTAACAGATTTCTTTCTTTCTTATGCAATGTTCCAGGCAGTTTTTAGCAGCGAGGTCAGTATTTTCAAGATAGCAATGTTCCAGGGTTCTGTGACAATGTGTAGGTGGTTTGGAGGCAGGCTTTGTTCCCTGCAGAGTGGTAAGTTAACAGCAAGCTTCCCTCGGCAGAGGCCATATTGTTTCCCTCAGTGCCAATCCCAGATCAGGGTCTCAATCTTGCCTCGCAGTTAAAAAGCAATCAGAATGGTCCATTTGCCTATGCTTTGTCCAGTGCAGCTCAACAGTGAATGGTAAGGAAGCGGTTCCTTGCAAGTGGGTGGTACGCCCTTGGAGTTGACTTTTCAGTTGGGTGCTGGTCATGCTGTGGTGTAAGTCCATTTGAAGATTTCCCCATGGATGAGGTGGGGATGCAAATAATTGGATTGTTTCTGCATTTCATTTCAATGGTTGAAAGATGTCCTGATGAAGTTTCATTTCCGTGGGCATTGCTTGTAGTTGAAAGTTGATGTCTGCTAGTATATTTTCATTTCCTGGCACATCCATTGCTTGTAGTATGTCCATGTGCTTCAGTGCCACATTATAAGTGTCTGTTTGTATGTCTCGGCAGGGTATGAAGCTGTTGACCCCTGTTTATACTTGTGGAAGGAATTGTTGGTGCCCTGAATTGCCGGTATTTTTAGAAAGCCGGGTTTGTTTGAAGAAATGGAGTCCATAAGCTCATTGCCAGTTATCAGCAGCTTGTTCCCTTTTTGAATGGTCTGGGGTGCAATTGGTTGAGGTTGCAAGTAGTGCTTTGGTTGTTGTCCAGCATGTGCTTCAGGCTGGGAGGTCTGGTTTCACCTTGAATTCTGAAGCCCCAGTGGAAATTTTGTGCATAGCATTGAATTATTGGATTTGCAGGATTATAAAATTTTTGGTGGGCAAGTTCATACTGGGATTTGTTGAATTGCAAGGTTCTCATGCCACCTTGTGCATGCACCATAAATTAATTGGGTGTGTGGTTTTGCTTTTACATGGTTCTGGGTGCGTTTTATTAATATTATGGACCATGAAATGTAATGCTTAGACTTTGAATAGCTGGGAATGTTGTTAGCTGTCCCCTGCTCCAGTAATGCAGTGAAGATTTTTTAGTTTGTTAGTTTGTCTTTTTTGTTAATGCCCATTTGTTTTTTTGTCCTTGTTCCATATTTTCTACCTTTTCTTTGATGGTATGTTTGTTTTGTTGTCCGCTTGTAATGTGATGAGTCGCTTGTAGTAGTACTTGTTTGTTTCTTGACCTTTTGTTAAATTGATTTTGTTGGGTAGGCAATGAGCAGCAATTTAGGTAGAATCTTTTGTGAATAATGTATTGTTGTAGAAGCATGATAAAGGGCTGATCTGTATGAAGGGTGAATACAAATTCTGCCCATAATCTGTAATATCCTGATACTGATTGTCGGCTCTCTGCCAAGACAAGATTTCTTGCATTGTGTCCTCACTAGGGTAGTAGCGGGGACCAAGGTATGCCTCCTTGCCTCATCTGAGTTGGTAGCCAAGTTTGGAGCAATTGTATAAATGTTTTTCGGCCGACTGTTTTGATGTCCAGGAAGAGCATGAGGTAATTTCCCCTTTAAGGAGCTCTAGAGCTTAGTTCTAGGTCTCCATTGGAGGCAGACCAACATTTTTCTTTGGGCTTCATGCGTCCTGCCCCTGAAAGTTTTTGTTCTAGGTCCTTGGGGCTGGTTTGGAGTAAGGTTTTTATTTTCTCTCTTCCTGGTGTAATTCTCATTTGAGGTAAAGGATGCAACACCTAAGGTGTGAGAGTATGCGTCTCCTGTGATGTCTTGCTTGGGTGTTTGTGTAATTGCTTGTTGACAAGGGTGTGATAGTTGTGTGATTGTCTGGCGGCAGCTAGCTCCTTCTCTGTGGCTTGTTCCCTGGTTGAGTTGCGGTGCTGATGCCAAGTCTGTGTGATTGTTGTGTAGAAGTGGTGCTGGCTGAGTAGTGGCCTCGCCTTTTTGGAGGCTGACCTGAGTCTAAACCTTCTGGTAAGGGGGATTGGATTGCCTGCCTGCCTGGCACTTGACTATTCCTGCCCCATTCCTGCTCTGGCTTTTGTAAACTTTCGGCATCTTGGAGAAGAGCAGTTCCATGGCCTTGGAGGGGAGCCTTTAAGAAATCCCATTGCTTCTGTGGACTGTCCTTTTGCTGGATCTTCCACTTCTGATCATCTAGCAGGCAAAGAGGGGATGGTCTCAATGACTGCTCCATTCATGGGCACTGTCTTCTTTGATTTAACATGGTCTGGTAAGGTTGCTTTAAGGGAACCATGCATCATAGCACTTGCCTGTTAAGGAATGATTAACAAATTTAGTGACCTCCAGTGCATCATCCTGGATTTTTTGGAATGATTAACTTGATGGGAGTCTTGTTGTTCATCAATTCATTTTGTCTAATGGTTCATCCGAGACAGATTTTTAGTTAATCATTCTAACATAGGTTCAGCTGAAATCGCAGGTGAAGGAAGACAGCCCGAAGCCCTAGTCAAGAAGTTCAGAGAAACTTATACAAATACAAGCATCATAAAAATCATCCACAACAACAGTAAGTACTGAGAGGAGCGGCTAAGGCCCTACTGTAACCCAAAAAAGAAAAGGTCTCTTTTTCCTTTTCCTAGAAAAAAAAAAACGGCCATTGAAATTGTTCCCTCATATCATGCAAGCAAGTTTCCCAAAAAATTCCTCAGGCGGGAGAGGCAGAAGGAATGTGCCTTCATCAAGAGTCCTCATAAGGAGAGAAGGGGCCTTCTAAGGGGGGTTTGAATTATCTGATTCATCAGGAGCATCTGAAGAAGAGACTGGGCTAGGGGCTACTACTCTAACTCTCTCTGAGGTGGGGTGAGAGCCCTGTCTGGAAGTGGTTGGGGGATTAAATTAAAGGAAGAAAGATCCTAAAGAGCTACTAAGAGCATTTGCTAGACTAGAGCTAGGTGGGTCTTAGGGGGCAGCCTTGGAGGTAGTTTTGCTTTAGCCTAGCAAGGTAGCCCTGGCAAAGGCAGATGGAGCATGGCAGCTCCGAGGAGATGGTAGAAATATCCAAGGGTAGGAATAGTATCAAGCGGGATAGTATCAGAGAGCAGGTGGGATGTTAGCAAGTGAACAGATTCTGGCTGGAAGAAGGAAGAGTAGGCTGGAAGAAGCCTCTCAAGAAAGAATCATGTCAGTGAAGAACCGTCGACTCTGTGGACTCCGTTACCGACGCTGCAGGTTTCGTCTTTCGGCCCGCGGAACCGCGGTCCCCCGCGACCGCGTTTCCTTTCTGCGCTTTAGGTCCTGGGTATAGTCGAGTTCAATATCGCATAATGTCTTCAAAAACGGTTCCGCAGGCAAACTCTCGATCGTCTAAAGACCGAGCAAATTCGAGGGCAGAGCTAGAAGTCTGCTACGGACAAGAAGCAACGGCTAAAGCAAGGCGACAGAAATCTTAGAGTGGTTCTTTATGGCAGTTAAACACTATTTCTTTCAATTTTTGAGGTAAGAAAGGAAGGACATTTCCATCTCTGGCTTTTTTATCTAATGTCTGGTGAACATGAAGATTGTACATCATGGGTCTGGTTTACAAAGAGTTTGGTATAAACACCACTGAAAAAGGAGCAGCAGTAGAGACTGCCTGGTAGAATGGGCCTTGATCTAACCCAAGAGCATCTACTAACGTGTTCCATAACAAAAACAGATATCTTAAATAACTCCACTGCCAATTATTACCAAAGAACAGGTTGCCACTGCACTCTCTACAGCTAACATAGCTTCAATGGGGCCTGACAATATACCAGGTTGCCTCTTAAACAGATTAAATCAAGACTTATCAGGCCCATTAGGATCTCTACTTAACCACAGCCAGGACTGGCTTTGTCCTGATAGAGTGGAGGACAGCAGCACTCATTTACATGTAAAGAAAGAATAATCATGGACCTGATGAATAATGGCATAGGAATCACAAAACTGGACATAAATCCCTATGTCACAAGGTGGATACCAATCAGCTCACAGACAAGACACATATAGTTAATGTGGTGATTCCAGATCCAGCAAGAGGCCAGTTACTAGTGGCATGCCTCAGGGCTCAGTGCTGGGACCACTCCTGTTCAGAATATACTTCTCTGAAATCAAGGCTAATGGATGGCAAAGTTTGCTGATGACTGGCAGCTGGGTGGAATCACTGAATCCCCAATTGATGCAGACAGCCTTCAGGACAGTCTACATCAGACAAATGACTGGTGCTAGAACCATGGCCTAAAACTAAATGCAAAAAAATTCATAATCATACCCTTTGGGAAGTCAAATACCCCTGCAAATTACAACATTAATAGCTCATATCACAGTTTCAGCATTATGGTGAATATCCATATATTTTGCATCAAAGTGAATGCAGAAAACAGGACAGGTTCTCGCACAGTTCGACTCTGGTTGGCAGCTGTCCTATGGAAGCATTCCCTTAACTGTGGCCCTGCAAGAAGTATGGAACCTGAATTATCATATTCAGTATGTAATGTTTTGTAAGTGCACCCGGGGACAAGGTCTACTGATGCACTTAGAAGAAAGG
Organism: Protopterus annectens; assembly: GCF_019279795.1. Classification (NCBI taxonomy): domain Eukaryota; kingdom Metazoa; phylum Chordata; order Ceratodontiformes; family Protopteridae; genus Protopterus; species Protopterus annectens. Next base: position 818,350,032 of record NC_056739.1, read on the forward strand.
CTTACATGCAATAACAGCAACTCTTTTGCAATGTGCCTTAGAGCATCCCAGTAAAAGTTTACCATGTTTTTGAAGCAAGGCAATACAACCTGACATCCATTTTCTAAGAATTGTTTACAACCCTTTTGTCGTAGTGGCCAGTGCCACAAATAACTGGCTATCTGTTCTAATATATTTTTCTTTGTACATAGTTCCAGCTTTGTCTACGAATACCCATACAATATGGATATTTTCCTTAGTTACAGAACTGTGGGCACAATCCTGGCAAACAGTTTGGTTCAACTATTTTTCTACTTTAGGCATGAAGCCAAGGTGGAGATGAAGCCAAGTAAGTAGCAGACGCAAAGACAAAGTTTAAGATTCACCTGACAAATTTTCAAGGCACAAGCATCGAAGCAGTCCACAGCAGTACCAACAGAGAAGTATCAAAGTTTTGGAATTTAAAAAACAAAAAACATTTCAACACGAGAATAGCTCTCTGACTGGAGGGTACAGAAGGAGTGTGCTCAGAGAAAGGCCTTGCAAAATTATGGGCTGGTGATGGCAAATTATCCTGGTCGATGCAGAATAACTGAAGCCATGATCAAATAACTTCAGTAGATAATCACAGCCCTCCTGCATATAAAGAAAAGTGATCCATAATTCCTTCAGATACCCAAATGAAAAGGCACTCCCATTTCAATTAGCAGGCAGCTAAAGACCTCTGGGAAGATTAATTATGAATGGGACCCTTGCTGAGAATTCAGCAAATCTAGTAACTAGCAGAACTGCAACAAAGCTATCAGTCTGAGTGAATAAAGTGATGGATGAGGTTTCCTTTGAGAAGTGAGTAATATAACAATTGATAGAGCAGTTTGGAGAAACTCCTAGTACCAGAGACTAAATCTTTCTTGGCCATAAACGGATAATCTTTAATGTCATATGTGTCTTGGATATATTACAGAATATTTTTCAATTACAGTAACGGAGGAAAGGCAAAAAGACGACCCTTTGGTGTCACTGTGGTCTTGCTCTCGTCATTGGAAGGAGGTACAGTACAGGACCATTCATGGGGCATCAGTACACTCCTGCTCCACCTGTTGGTAGGGCAGACTCTTCTACAATGGAGACTGCTGACAGTGACCTTGACCTGAAAGGTCTGCTACCATGCTTCTATGGCTTCCCACTCAAGGGATAAAAGGAAGTTCTCCCCTGTTTGTTGATGTACCACCCATCAGCTGTGTCCTCCAAATGAGTGTTGAAAGGAGATGAGGCCTGGTAGTATTCCATAGTGGTCCAGTATTTGTCAGCCTGGGAAGACATGGTTGACGGGCCATGCTGCTTTTCCAGGGATGGTCTTCACCTGTCATCACAAGGCTTCTGGATACTGGTCAAAACATTATCCAGCACACAGTGCTTTTTTTAGGCATTGCCAAACACACACACCTTCCAACATAGCAAAATCTGCTCAGGACAAGCTAAAGGTATTACTGCTCAATGCTAGGAGTCTCAACAAGAAACCGCACCCCCTGGAAGTACTCCTCGCCGTAAAGAATGCTGTCATCTGTGCAGTTACTAATACATGGTTCAAAGCCACAGACAGCACTCTGGCAGCGCATGGCTATAATATCTTTCATATGTTCCAATCACTCACTGCACATGAAAGGGCAAAAGGCGGAGGTGTATCTACATACATAAAGGATAAACACACCTTGAGACTGGTCAAGCAATATGACATGCTTGAGCTACTCCATTGTCAAGTTTTCAAAAGCAAATTTTGAGGCATAAATCCCCTCCCAAGCTAAGGATAACAATAAGACATATTAAAATTATGTCTGCACTCTCAAGGGCAATATCCAACAAACTGCGTTGTTAGTCAAACATGTAAAACACTAACCAATGAAAACAAAAAATGTCACTAACGGTTTGCCAGCACTTTAGTGGACAACAAAATTAAAAAAAAAAAAAACATGTAATAAATAAATCTTCAGACTAAGTGCTTTTGCTCTATAACAACCAGGCTTCTACAGAGTCTGAAAGTACAAAAATCACCAAAATGTTAAATACCCACTTGTCGTGTACAATTAGTCAATAACATGTTTGTAGCAATTATGAACAAACATTAGCAATTGTTATCTGGTGATGATTTTAAATTACTAACAATTCTATACATTTAATAACTTTCTTGAAATTCAAATTAATAAATACAAATATAAAAATATGTAAAAATATAAAAAAATATATAATACCATTTAAAAACACTTTGTTCATTATTATTCATACACAATGATGTAATGACACGCTAAAATCTGTTCGCCCTCAATTTCAATACACTTGAAATAGAGATATGATCATTTAAACCTGGCTTGACATCATCACTTAATTTGCCAAATTAATTCTTTTAACTCTAGGTGCAGAACCACTACCCCCCCCAACATCCTTCACCCTAATTCTGTCTAATACGAAGAACAACAATTTTTCATATGCTTTGCATTCTCTAGTGTGCCTAAATAAGGCATTTGATGATCTCCCCTTTCTTATATCGTTAATTAGTTGCAAACAGCATCACCAATACTATAAATTCGTCTCACATTTCACCTCTCCATCGCAGCTGATTACCCCCCTCCCCCAGAAATACCCTCTACCAGTTATTACCAAAGAACAGGTCATCACTGTGCTCTCTAAAGCTAAAACATGACTTTGGTGGGTCCCAACGATACCAAAGGATGTCTCTTAACTAACTTAAAACAGAAGGAAGTATTTTAAGTAACTTGAAACAGGACCTATCAGGCCCACTTGGCTCTCTACTTAACCACAGCCTCTGACCTGGCTTTGTCCTAGTATCCCACTAGCTACTAAAAAAGTTTTCCAGGACAAAAAATTTAAATCAGCCTGTGCAGCAGGTTCAAAGGGAGATAAGATTAGAGCTTGGAGAACCCAATGTGAGACTCCACAGAGGAGTAGGATCTTTGATAGGGGGATGAAAAACAAAATGTACCTCTAAGAAAAGCTTTGCAAAGCCTAGAAGAGGCTAAGGATCCAGCATTTTCCCCGATATGGAAATTAAATATGGCTGCCAACTGAACTTTGACAGTAGAAAAACTGGCCCCAGAATGAAACAGGCCACCTAGGAAGTCCAAAACTGCCAAAATGGGTGTCATGAGCACATCAATGTGATGCTGTTGGGCTCTCATGGAAAATCCTATCCACTTACTTTTATAAATCTTCCTGGTAGAGGTCTTATGGGAGGAAATCAAAATCCTCTGAACTGGGGTAGAAAGCCTGGCGTGTCTAGCTATCATTGGAATTGGAGAAACCATGTGGTTAATTTCAAGTTGCAAAGATCTGGATGGAGTTGCCCTGAGGGATGAGACAGGAGATCTGGAAAGGATTCCAGTGTCCACGGTGGGCAAATCAGATGAGACTACAGGAAGGTGAACCAGTTTTGTCAAGACCAAAAGGGAGCAACCAGGATCACTTTGCTCTTCAACATGAATGCTTTCTAAAGAAATCTGGGGCTCAAAGGAACAGGTGGAATGCATTAAGTAGACAGGGGGCCAAGCATGGACTAGAGCATCTCTTGGTGACTGTCCCTGTGAAGGGACCAAGGCAAAGTACCTGCTGCATTTGTTGAGGGGAGAAGTAAAGTGGCTGCAGCAAGGTTGACCCCATTTGAGGAAAATTTTGCCACAAACTGATTCAGAGACCACTCATGAGGCATCAATAAAGCCTTTCTGCCAGTATGTAGGGCTTCCCTGGAAGATGTGTTGCAATTAGAAAGGAGCCAGTAGAGACAGCCCACTGCCACACTCTCATTGTTTCTCGAGAAAGAGGGTAAAGACCTGGATCCACTTTACTTGTTGATGTACCACACAAGAGACAATATTTCGGTTTGAATTGCAATTGTTCATAGAGGTAGAAGGGCGTGAAGTACTTGCAATGCTAGAAGCACTGCTCTCATCTCTTGGACCTTGATATGCAGGTTGGTCTACTGGGAGTCTACGTGCCTTGAACTGCCCGTCCCAGGTAAAGACCCCCATCCCAGCTGGGAGGTGTCCATGGTGAGCATGGCAATAGGAGTGGGAAGAATGAACTGTCAACCTTGTGTGACTTCTGGATCATGAAGCCACTACAATAAAGAGTAGGATGATTCAGGGGTTAGTGTAGAAGTGAGCACTGAACTGACAACGTCCACTTAAGAACTCTCATGTGTAAATGAGCTGTCGTTAGCAATGTTATTGTTGCAGCCATAGAGCCCAACTCCATGAGGACAAGATTTGCTGGAGGAACTGAAACAGCTAACATTTGTCTGATATGCATCCTTAGTGAAAAAACAGTGTCTGATGGAGATGGGCCAGGGTTTTGTTTGTGCCCACACGAGCTCCTATAAAATCCATTACTTGTACTGGTGGTAATTGTCACTTATGAAGAGTTATAGTGATCCCTAAGGTTAGAGTCAACTGCAAGAGAAAGACCCTGGCCTGGATCAGTAGATGCCTGGTTGGTGCGACTGGAAAGGACCCTGAGATTTTCTGAACCACAACTTCTTTTATAGGAATCAGCATGTGGGGGAAAGGACTGTAGACAGCATCTTTCAGTCTTTCCCGCTACGGGAGTGTGTCTCGTACTGTCGGTCCAAAGAGGGGAGGAACCATCAAAGGAGGCATTTATGAATGATGCCTTAAAAGGTTCCTCAAAGTCACACAGCCGCATCCAGGCAGGACTCCAAATGGCTATGCCAGAACCCGCCACCCTGAAGATGCCCTCAACTGCATGAGAGATGACCCTCATGGATGCACTGGAAATGGACTCCAGAGGGATCATACAGGAGAAGAAGGTGTTCTGTTCCTCTGCATCATGGACTCAGGGCCGGAGTTGCACCATTCCTTAAGCGAGTCTCTCTGTAGCCTCGCAAAGTGAGAAAGACAGTTCAATGCTCTGAGGGCAAATGTGGAAGAAGCGTAGACCTTTTTTCCAAATCTGTCCATAGCCGTAAACTTCCTGTTAGGTGGATAGAGAGCAGAGCTTTCCTGGGCAAGCTCTTTCTTGGTGGCCACCGCAACCACCATGGCATCTACTGGAATGCCCTTCACCCAGTGGGGGTCTTATCCTGAGGGGCACTAAGAATTTTAGGTATCAGATCTGCAGTATCTGGTTTCTTGCATGCCCTTGCAGACACTAGATCCACTAGGGGATCTGCAGAGGGGACACCCAGGATGTAAATGGGCTGGTCCTGAAGGACTCCAGGAACACTGACTCATCCGGAGTGGGGTTTGGGGCCGACCAGCCACCTCTCTGATGAAGGACTTCCAAAACGTCTCCAAAGGAGACATCAGATCTAGGGGACCCCTTCCCTTCAAAGTTGGTGTCTGTTGTGAGAAATTCCTCTGGGAAATCTAAGTGTCTCCTTTTGCACCTTTTCTTCATAGAACCCTCCTCGGTAGGATGCTCCAGGGAGGTGTTGGAAGAAATCTGGGCTTCCCCAAGTGAAAGAGACTGGAGGTCCTGAGGGGCCGGATGCCCTGGTGGCAGAAGTGAGGTTTCCGATGCAGAGCTCAGAAGAGGATGGGGTGGATACGATACTGTAGAAGCTGGGAATCTCCTATGAGTGGAGAGGACCCCGTCCACCACCTCAAAGGCTGAGGGACTCTCAGAATCCCAAAGAAGCCTCCCCTGCTCCGAAGGATTAGAAGCAGATATCCCCGGTCACTCGCAGCCCTCCACTCTGTGGAGGGAGTCAGCACTGAGCTGTCGAATGCTGATGCACCAAGGGGAAGCGACAGCTCCGGCAACGTCGGAGTCAAATTCACTCCCCCCCCCCCGGACTCCACAGCGAGGATTTGGCTCCGAGACACGCTCAGCCTTGACATGTTCAGCACAGAGCAAGTCAAAGAAGCAGTCCGGCTCGAAGATGAAATGAGTATATGACCCTACGAACCGGCTCCTGAGACCGATGGATCCCGAAGCTCCAAAGTGGCAGGCCGGATTGGAGAAGGAGATACTAATTTGCAAGGGGAAGCTCTGCTTGCAGATCCCATAGGGGATAGAGCTGCAATGACCCCCATCTGAATCTACGTACAGAGAAATTTGTTCATCAATCTGTCCACCTCATTCTCTGGCAGGCTCCAACAGGAACTGATGGAAGAGGAAACAGAGAAAGGCCTGGAGTGAGGTCTGGGAGAGACAACCTAAGGGGACATACTTGGTACCAAAGGTTCCATCCCCGACAAGACAATGGCATCAAGGTGCAGAGGGGGTCAATGCACAGATCAGAGCTAAAGGGTTCTGCTCCATGGCTCTCAGAGCCTTTTTGGAAGGCTCCGACAGAACTAATGCGGAGGGATACAAGACGGTTTCTTAGGGTCCCTGGCCTCCTTGGATTTCTTGGCAGGGGTTTGAGCCTCTGAGACAGAAGGGATAGCTGGGGAAGGAGGTGGAATAAGCCCTTTGAGGACCAGCTTATTCTTTCTATCTGCAATAGCCCCGGAAGGAATGCCTTGCAGATCTAGCACTCCATTTCAAGGTGTGCAGGCCCCAGACAATAAACACTCTCCCTGTGGGCATCAGATACAGGGATCTTGTGTCCACAGGAAGTGCATTTTTTTAAAACCAACAGGTTTGTCAGATTTCTCTGACATAGTAGAAGGAAAGGGAAAGGAAGGAAGAGGATAGAAGGGTGCAATGGAGAAAATGTGGCAGAGAAGAGCAGACTAAAAATAGAGTGTTTTTTTAACTAATACAAAAAGGCTAGAAGGGTAGGAAGAGAAAGAAAGGCCAAAGGCCAACTAATGTATTCACGAAAAACGTTGAAAAGGAACCTATGGAGGAGATCTAAATGGACCACAATGTTTTTCTGATGCATGGCAAATGAGATCTGAGGTATCTAGTAGGAACAAGCAATTATAGGTAGGGTGAGAGGAGCTCTAGTTCGGAAGCTTTAGCTAACAACCGAATAGTTGCCAAGGTCGGAAGAGACCCACAGGTTTGATGAAGACTGAACAGACAACATCAGATCACGGCTTTGATAGGTCCCGAAGATACCAAAGGATGCCTCTTAAATAACTTGAAACAGAAGGATGTCTCTTAAATAACTTGAAACAAGACTTATCAGGCCCACTTGGATCTCTATTTAACCACAACCTCTGGACTGGCTTTGTAGAGTGGAGGACAATAGTTATCCCTCTGCTTAAAGAGAGGGACCATCAACTGATCCAGGAAATTAGAGACCCATAAGTTTGACTAGTTTTATATACAAGGGCATGGAAAGAATAATCAAGGACCTGACAAATAGCAACACAGGAAACCTCCAAAAAGTACAGTTTTGTACCTACCATAAATGTAGATGTCCGAACTGGATAGCATCTGCAGTCATAACAAGTGGGTTGTCCTGTCGTCAGGCAGCCCTGCAGTCGGCCGGATTCCAAAGTCCGGGTCCGGCTTCGGCTGATGTCGCACTCCACCCGACGTCATCTCTGTTGGGGTATAAAACCATCAGCCGACCCCATTTTCCTCATTGTTCCTTGCCCCAGATGCCAGTAGCCCTCTTGCAGGCTAAAATATGGATAGATGCCAATGTTTCCAAATAGATAGAGGTAAACACAACAATAAGCATATATGTACATATATACAAACAAATACACCATAAAGACTCCAACAGCTAGCTATTAGGAGGGTAAACACCCTAGGAGTACCACAGAGGGAAGGAGGGAGATCTCCGACTGCAGATGCTATCCAGTTCGACATCTACATTTATGGTAGGTACAAAACTGTACTATGTCCTTCATGGATGCATCTGCAGTCATAACAAGTGGGTAGAATACCATAGCCAACTACGGGAGGAGGATAAAAGTAGATTATGGTGTGTTTAGGATCCCTTGCAGTACAGCAGTGGCAAACCCTGCTCGGGATCTGGAATATAGAGGCAAATTATAATGCTTGGCAAATGTATGCACGGAGGTCCAAGTAGCCGCCTCAATAATGTCTTTGGTTGCCACTCGTAAGAAGGCTGTGGTAGTGGCTGTTGCCCTTGTAGAATGAGGTCTTATGTTCTGTGGAATTGGTTTTCCATGGAAGGAGTAACAGTATCGTATGCAATTTCCTATCCATTTGGAGATTTGTCTGTTTGGAAATAGCTTTTCCTTCCCTTCCTGTTGCATAGGCTACAAAAAGTTGGTCAGTCTTTCTGCAATTTTTTGTTCTGTCCAAGTAGTAGCGTAGCTGTCTATGTACATCCAAGGTATGCAGTATTCTTTCCCCTCTGTTTTGTGGGTTGGGAAAGAAGGTAGGTAGGTGGATTGCCTGGTTTAAAGACACTCTGGATACCACCTTGGGCATAAATGTAGGATTAGTCCTCATGGACACTCTATCTTGGTGGAAGATTAGGAAGGGTTGCACTGCCATTAAGGCCTGTAGTTCTGAAACCCTCCTTGCTGAAGTAATTGCCAGTAGGAAAGCAGTTTTCCATGACAGGTGTTGTAGGTCTGCTGTTGCTGCTGGTTCAAGATAGTGTCAACTTTTCTAGCACAAAGTTTAAATCCCAAGCTGGTAATGGTGGTTTCCTTGGAGGTTTTACATTCTTGATTCCTCTGAGGAACTGCCTGAGCAAAAAAACAGGTGGATCAAAGCTGTATTCTGCTGAAATAGCTGATGCATGTATCTTGATGGAGGAGTAGGACAGGCCTGAATGAAGAAGTTCGCCAGATACTCCAGAATGTTAGGCATATCTATGTTTGACACATCTTTTCCTCTTTCCGCACTCCAAATGACAAACCTTTTCCATTTTCCAGCATAGTTCCTTCTTGTTGAAGGTCTGCGGCTTCAAGAATAATGTCTTTAACTCTTTGGGAAAGTTCTGATTAGCTGCTGCTATGTGATGTTCCATGCAGTCAGTTGCAGCGCTTTTAGGCTTGGATGCATGATGCTGTAGTTGTTCTGAGTTAACATCAAAGGCATCAGGGTATTGGCCACATATTGTTCCGAGACATGCTCTTCAGTAGTGGGTACCAGTGTTGTCTTGGCCAGTTTGGAGCTATCAGGATTATCCTTGGACGTTCTTCCTTGATTTTTAGTAGTACCTTGTGTATCAAAGGAAGAGGTGGGAATGCATATGCTGTTAGGCCTTTCCAGTTGAAGGAGAGTGAGTCCACTTTCCATGCTAGTGGGTGGAATGTCCTTGTGCAGAATTTTTTGAGCTGGTGATTGAGAGGTGATGCTAATAGCTCTAACTCTGGCATTCCCATTTCTTTGAGATGGTCTTGAAGATGTCCGGTGCAGCTTCCATTCGTGGGCATCCGGTGGTTCTGCTTAATATGTCTGCTAGAGTATTGTCTTTCCCCGTACAAATATTGCCTGTAACTGAATGTTGTAGCTGAGTGCCAGGGTCCACAGCTCCACGGTCATTCTGCATAGGGGTATGAATGAGTGCCTCCCTGTTTGTTGATGTACCACATGACTGTGGTGTTGTCTGTCCTTATCATCAACTGGCCCTCTTTGAGAAATGGTTTGATCTTTGATTGCCAGTTTTACTGCCAGCATTTCTTTAGATTGATGTGCAGGTGAAGTTGATCCTGTGTCCACAATCCTTGCACGCATTTGTCCAGCATGTGGGCCCCCATCCTAGGTCTGAAGCGCCTGTTGTGATGGTCTGGCTTGGTTGACATCTGGAAAGGGTAGGCCTGGGTTTGACTGGCATGCCTGAGCCCACCATAGGAACTCCTGTTTTAAGCATGGAATTAGTGGGATTTCTGTTTCTAGACTGTGTCTGTGTTGGGACCATAAATTCTTTAGGTACCACTGTAGTTTCCTCATATGTAGTCTGGCAAATGGGACCAAGAGTATGCATGATGCCATGAAGCCCAAGGCCTGCAGAACTTTTTGCTGTTAACTTGTTCAGTTTTGTTAGTGCCAAGAAGTAAAGAGGAAGTTCTTTTGTTTTTCTGTAGTCAGGAATGCCATTTGTTGTACTGTGTCCAATTCAAGAATGTCCTTGTTTGGGATGGTATCAGCCTTGACTTTTGTAAATTGACTGTGTATCCCAGTCCTTGTAGCAAGTAAATGACCCTTTGTAAATCTGTTGTCAGCTTGCTTTTGTTGTCCTGTAGCAGGCAGTCGTCCAGGTATGGGTAAATTTGAATTCCCTGTAGTCTGCAATGGGCATTACTGATGCCAGGCATTTTGTGAATACTCTGGGCGAGATAAGCCAAAGGGCAATGCTGAGAATTGATAGTGCTCTGATCCTGCAAGAAATCTGAGGTATCTTCTGCAGATTGGTCGAATGTGCAGGTATGCCTCCTTGAGATCTAGAGTTACCAGCCAAGACTCCTTGCCCAGCATGGGAAGAAGTTGCTGTAGGGTCAGCATTTTGAATTTTGGGACAATGATGTATGTATTTAAGGTGGACAGGTCGAATTGGTCTCCAACTTTTTTCCTTTCTTGGAACTAGGAATAGTCTGGAATAGAACCCCTTTCCTTGTTCTGCTGTTGGCACTCTTTCCACAGCTCTCATGTTTGCTAACTCCATTATCTGGCATGAGCCTCTGTTTTTGATTTGGAGGTAGATTTGGCATTCCTCTTTGACTGGTAAAGTGTGGAAGTGAAACCGTAACCTTGATCTATGGTTTGTAAAATCCACTTGTCTTTTGTTATGTAGTGCCAGTTCTTTGAAAATAAGGTTAACTTTCCGCCTAGAGGAGCTGCTATTTGTTCCTGGTAGGCGGATTTAGGATTAAGTCACTGTGGTTGTGCTGATGTAGTGGCAGTGGCTGTGTCTGTGCCTCTGTTGTTACCTTGCCACTGTCGCCCTCTGTAGGCACCTCCTGATTGGTTTCTGCCTCTGGAACCTATTCCTGCCCTTTGAAATTTTGTGGAGTCAGGAAAGGACCAATTTTTGGCAGGCCAGTTCCTGCTAAACCTTGGGGTTGAACCTGCAAGAAATCTTTAACAGTTTGAACAGATTTTGCCTTTTCTTCCATTTTCTTCATAACCTGCTGGGCAGGTGTTCCAAACAAACTTGTCTTGTCCATAGGAGCATCTAGCAACTTAGCTTTAACATGATCCAGTAAAGCTTGTTCCTTTAGCCATGCATGCCTTCTTATCACTGTGCCTGTCATGGCTGATCTAAATGAAGCCTCCAGTGCATCATAGCCACATTTTAAGGAATGGTTGCTAACCTGTTGTATGTTATTTACCATCTCTAATAGATATTTCTTATCAAGAGATTCATCAGTGGTTAGTTTTTTAGTTAACTGATCAAGCATAAACTCTTGGTATTGTATCATGTGAAACTGACAGTTTAAAGCTCTAGCTGAGAGAGTAGCTGAAGTGTAGACCTTTACCCCATCTGTCTAATGACCTTGCTTCCCTTTCAGAAGGAATAGGGTTTTAGCTGTGGTCGCTACTGCCTTGGGACCCTGGGATATAGTTTCTGGGTCTGCAAGTGGGGCCTTGTAAAGGTGGTGATGAGTATCTGGCACCCTGTAAAATCTATCTGGTTTGGCAGGGGCTGGGGTAAGGAATCTGGAGCGGAGCAAACATCATTGAAAGCATCATCCACCACAGAGAGAACAGGAGGTATAGCTAAGGGCCTGTGCTGTGGGAGGTGCAGAAAAAAGCTGTGGGAGTGCAGAAAGGTCCCTTCTTTTCTGGAGTCTGAAAATCCTGTTGCTGCCATTGAACTGTTCTCGCATGGCATGCAAGGTTTCCCCAAAGGAGAATTCTTCTGGTGGGGAAGCAGCTGGAATGGATTCTTCAGCATCAGAATCTTCAAAATTGGAGAAGGAGCCTCTGGCTGGTCAGTTATGTCTGATTCATCAGCAGAATCATCAGAAGACACTGGCTCAGGGGCTCTGCCCTAGGTCTCTTCTCTGGGGCTGAGAGGCCCTGTCTGGGTGAGATTGAGATCCTCTAATTAAAGAAATTAAATCTTCTGCCAAAGAAAGCATTTGAGAACTAGAAGAGGGCCTGGATGTGGGGGTTTAACAGGCACTGTTTTAGTAGTCTTGGCTGCTTTAGCCCTGGCGAAGGCCTTAATGGACATGGCTGCTGGAGGCCTAGCAGCACCACGTGCTGGGGTAGAGACATCCAAGGGATGGTGTCTGATAAGTCAACCACCGTAGTGGGTAAAATTTCTGAGGTCGATTCAAGAGTTGTAGGGCCTCAGTTGTAAGAATAGGTTCAGCTGTACTTTGATCAGTTTTCTCGAAACCGAGACACTCGGTTTGTTTTACCGTGGTTTTCGGCCGAAACCCGACCGCGAGTGTGTCCTTATCTTTAGCTTTTGGTAGATTGGGTAGTCGGAGGATCCACGGCATAATGTACGCAAAATCAGAACCGAAAAACTGTTCTGCAAACTCCGACCGACGCCTAAGCGTGGGTTGAAAGAGGCACAGGCGAACAGGCTGCTACGTCGTGGGCTGGGCCTAAACAAGGCAGACAGTAAGAGTGGAAATCTTTATGAGGTATTTGTTTCCCAGGTTAAACAATTGTTAACTTTTTCTGACATCGCTGAGGCAAGAAAGAGTCCCCAATGGGGTACTTAGCTTTAGAAGTCTTCAAGTAGTATTCGGTAGAATCTCTGGATCCGACCGCACTTAACAGCTTCTGCTTCGGCGCCACGGCAAGAAAGACTGAGGAAAATGGCGCCGGCTGATGCTTTATACCCAAGACCAACAGAGATGACGCCGGGTGGAGTGCGACATCAGGCCGGACCGGACTTTGGAATCCGGCCGACTGCAGGGCTGCCTGACGACAGGACAACCCACTTGTTATGACTGCAGATGCATCCATGAAGGACATCTGGATCCAACCCAGTATAACTTTGTCAAAGGGCAGGTCATACCAGCTCGTTCTGGTGGACTTCATTGAGAAAGTCACTAGGGCCATGGATGAGAGTAACACAGTGCACACTGCCTACCTTAACCTGGCAAAGACATTTGACATAATTCCCTACACGAGTTACTACTGATGAACTCACAAAAGTGGACATAAATCCCTACATTACCAGATGGATAGCCAAATGGCTCACGGACAGAATACATGTTTGTTAGAATGTGAATCCAGATCCAGCAAGAGGCCAGTTACTAGTGGTGTGCCATGGGGCTCAGTGCCGAGACCACTCCTATTTAGAATACACTTTTCTGAAGTCAAGGCTAATGTAGAAGGCCTCTGGCTGACAAAGTTTGTTGATTGCAAGTTGGGGGCAATCACCGAATCCCCAATGATGCAGATATCCTTCAGAAGAGTCGGACTCAAACAAATTACTGGTGCCAGAGCCATGGTCTAAACTAAATGCAAAAAAATGCATAATCATATCCTTTGGGAAGTCATATACCCCTACAAATTACAACATTAATAGCACACCCTAAGAGTGGGCTCAGAGATGAGAAATCTAGGTATACAGATAGACAACAGCCTGAACTTTGACCTCCATGTGTCCAAAGTTGTGAGGAAGTCGTGTGCGGCACAGCTTATAAGTAAGGGCATGGCATGCAGATTCAAAGAAGTTATGGTCTTACTGCACTCGGCCCTCATCAGACCAATAACAGATTACCATGTACCTTTGGGCATATACTTGACTGGGCACTTACAACAGTTGGAGTGACCTCACAGGTTCCTCACAAAGAAAATACATGGTGTAAACAACATGTTATATGCAGACAGAGAGAAGTCCTATCCCCTTTACTCTGCCTCCTTCTGACTATTACGGAGTGACCTATGCCTAACCTACATGGCACTCTCAAATCCAGCCCTGATGGAACTGTTGCACATTTGCAAGACTAACAGCATGAGGATCACCCCATCTAGGTATCTAAACCTGGTCTGTATCTTGAAGAAAACATGCTGGAGAGACAGATGTGTGTCTCAGAGATTACCCCTTCTCTGGAACAGGCTTCCTATTTAGTTTAAGCAGAGCCCTTATCTGGCCCGCTTCAAAAGCGGTTTGGATCAATGGATGGGAAATCAAATTCACTCCTGGGCAGCCCCTATGTCCCTTATGGACAGGGGTAGTCTGTAAAATACTCCAAGGTATAGGCACAAACCTAAGCCATCCTCTATCCCCTAGGAATCAAAAAGTGGGTATAATTCGGGTAACATTGGCTAAGCTTGTAAGGGCTCTTAAGCCATTAGCCTAGTAATCTCCTATAGACCTATTTGCCCCTGTAAAGCTTATAATGACAGAAGAACCATTCATCTCCAAAATGTGTGAAGATTTGACTACAAATCCTCTCTACAACATAGTCACTGCACCCCCCAGACACACACACACACACACACACACACACACACACACACACAATCTAAGCAGGAGGAATCCATGGTAAATATAGCTTTGGGGATGGCTATACAAAGTAAGTACAGATGTGGTATAAAGAAAGAAATGTTCCCTAATAAAAGGTCGGCAGTCAACATGAGAAAAAAGTAGAATGGTCTTTAGTTTACCAGACATTTGAGGCAGAGACATATTTTAATCCAAAGCCACCTGCACTGCACTGTAGCTGAAGATACAATGATCATTCATAAACTGAAGGGAAGAGAACTCGGGGGTTGGGGGCAGAAACTTGTGCTTTAGAGGAAGGGTAGCACCTTCCTCAACAGAAAAGATAATAGAATTCCTTTCCAGCAGCTTCCAAAATCACATTACCAAGCAAAACAGGGATCTAGATTTCCTGAGGAGGTAAGAGGATCCAGAGAAGATGGTGACTGCAGACATTAAGATATGCTTGCCTCTTGAAAGGAAAGCTATGTCAAACCTGGACAAGGTTTTAAAGAGCAAAGAAGCTACACGGTCAGCAAGGCCCATACAGTCAAAGAAAAGCTTTTCCTATTCCTGCAACACTTTTATTTTGATTGGATAACTGGGCTGGTTTCTGTTTCTGTCTTTATTAGCCACTGTTTTAAACCAGTTGCATTTGTTTGCTGAAGCTGTTCAAAGCTGCAGTGAGACAGGCCTTCTGCCATTTGCTCTGCTGTGATACTGGAAAAAGATAAGTGCATATTTTCAACTGTTTTCTGCACTTCTGTTCTACTGCATATCTGTGTTATCTGTGCAACTGTTTTTTGTCCCACCCACCAAGCTGATGTGGTGGTCTTAAATCTTGATGGCTTTGAGTTGCCCGCCTCTAGTATAAAGTTGATATTGGACACTCCTCCTCAGTCACATTACATCAGCTCATTCTACTGTTTATAGTGAGAACTTAGTAAAGTCCCACCCCTTTAGCTTCTCAACCTTGAATTATCTTATCTTCTGTCTCTTCACTTTCTACTAAAACACCTGTACCTCTTTCTACTTCATTTTGCTGCTTGTGCTTAGGAGTTCAACTGCATTTAGTTTGCTGTATTTATTACTGCTTGTTGGTTGTTGTTGTGTCTTTTGGCTTTTCTCTGTTAGGGGTCGCCACAGTGGAACTCCGGTCCGCTAATGATGGGCAGTAGATTTTTACATGCAGAGTTGCCAGCCCTGTGACACAACCTTCAACGAAGGTACACCCATTCATGCATGTCTCCACACAGAAGACACTAATTTAATTGATGACCGTATTCTACTGAATTGCTGCTTTATTTGTGCTGTCTGTTACTGTTGTGATTGTGAGCTGCTGTTTTAAAGCAATCTACCGATTAACTATATTTCACTGCTATCTACTGCAATTCATTATTGTTTAACTGCATTTTACTGCATTTCGTATTTCGCAACTGTATTTTTTCATACTGCGAGTTCTATTCTTTTGACTATAAAAGATTAGTCTGTGCTTCACTGAGTTTGTACACTTCTTTCTTAACCTTAAAATTATGTAGCATGGTCTAGATACAGGTATGCTGCATCCAGAGCTTCAGATGCACCCTTTTTTTTTAACCCTTTTTGAAGTATTCCAGCTACAAGTTTTCCCTTAGTAGCACTTGTGTTATCATCTAATAGTACTGCTCGTAGACCTTCCTCCCTTTACCCTCTTAGCTCTTTCAGTTTCTGACAAATATGGATGGACAATTTCCTACATTTTCTCCTGCCAGTCTTGTCGATATGGGCATCCTGAGACCGTGTAACATCTGCCTCATGTACATGGGCAACCCTCTACTACCACCACCTAGGAACACAATTTGTGTGAGATGTAATTACATCAAGCACCTAGTGTCACTGCTCTCTCCCCCACAAACCAGTATATCACACCTCAAACACCAACCACACCTACACAACACACCCCCACATATGCGGAGGTCCTCAACAAAAGCATACTCAAACAAAAGAGACCTCTGAGGCATAAACGCACAGAAACTCCACTGCCCACTACACCACACATAGTCCACACACCTGTGTCTCACAGCCATTGAGGCCTAAACATAAACCAGATATAGTAGTCATAGGAGACATCACTGTGAGACACACAGATGTGCCCATCACCAGGCTGGATAAGGAGAAAGTCACGGTTAGTTGTTTGTCGGGTGTCAGAATCTGCCACATCATCAATGCACCCAAGTCTCTCAAAGGTACTGTTATGACTATGTCATAGTCCATGTTGGAGTGAATGACTAGAGACGTACCTCCCTTGACTATATGAAGAGACATGATCGAGCTCGCTGAGTATGTGCCCCAGACAGATATGTTCCTAGCCTTAAGCAGCATTCTTCCATCACCCAGAATGATGCCTTGATACAAACAGAAAATGATTGACTAACAATTGACTTAGTTTTGGGTGTCATTCCAAGGGGATCCAGTACCTGACAGCCTGGGATGACATGACTGACAAGCCAAGGCTCCTGGCAAAGGTACTTCCCTCCTCCTTAGTGCCTTTTTAGGCAATGCCATGAGGTCAAAACTACCAAAATGAAAATTTCATCAAAACGTAAATGAAAGGTCATGTTGCTAAATGTTAGGAGTCTAAACATGAAGCTGCACTCACTGCAAGCATTCTTAACCCTGGAAGGAGCCAACATTTGTGCAGTCACAGAAACCTGGTTCAAAGCTGGGGAGAGGACCCCAGCCATACCAGGTTACTCACTCTATCATTTATTCAGACCCCAAACCATGGGCAGCAAAACAAAAGGAGGTGGAGCTGAATATATACACATACACACCTCTAGGCTGGTCAAACAGTATGATGCACAGGAAATACTCCAGCTGCAGTTAATTGACAAGACCCCTATTCAAATCATAGCTAGATACAGGCCTCCTACTCTGACTAAAGATGCCCACTCCACCTATCTGGACCTCTTGGAATCTATCAAGATCTAAGCCTTTACCCGGATCCTGGGCGACTTTAACTATCCAACCATAGATTGGAAGAAATACTCATGCCAAAATACAAATGCCCAGAGATTCCTTGATTTTGTCAATGCAAATGCCTTGGACCAGTTGGTTGGCTGACACCTCCACAAGAGGTGAAAATATGCTGGACTTGGAATTAATCAACATGAGCAACCATTGCAGCATTCCTACAATGTCATCATCCCTGGTAAGATCCAACCACAAAGCAGTCATTTTCAAAGTCATCATCTTCCCCCAAACCCCCTTGCCCTCCCCAGCTAGGGTCAAAAAAATAAATTAAAAAACTTCTCCAAAGCTGATTACAACCTCCTGTGGGAAGGTATAAACACCTTTACAGCCCCCTCCCCCTCCATAGGAACTGGCACATATGTCCAAACCTACACCAAAGGACTATATGAGCATTTATATAGCTGCATGGAATCAGGAATACCAGACAGGATGAAATCCTCCTCCTCAAGGAAGAGTAAACCTGTCTGGTGGACATCTACAATAAAGAAAATCTATAATAACAGGAAAAAAATGCTTTCCAGGACCAAGAAGGGGCAGGGGTCTAACTGGAAGCAATCTCTCCTTAGCCGAAACAAGCAAATGAGAGCCTAGTGAAATCCTCCAAAGCAAACTTAGTCCAAACTGGCCGAATCTACTAAAAGCAATCATAAGGCTTTCAAATATGTCCGCAACCTCAGGTGAAGCACCCAGATCTGCTCAGAATTGGTGGTCAAGGGCACTGTATACACAAATCCTGTAGATATAGCCAACCTGCTGGCAGACAGGCTCAGTGAAAACTTAACTCCTCTGTCCCCCCATCAGTAAAACAAGACATCCCCAGTACCTGCCCCTCTTCCCCTTATCTCTAGGAGGTCATGCCTGTTAAATCTGGTTGACTTCTTTGAGACAGTCACCAAGGCCATTGTCGAGGGGAAGACCGTGCGCACCACCTACGTTGACCTGGCCAAGGCTTTTGATACTATTCCACACTCAGGTATAATAGATAAACTCTCTCAACTAGGCATCAATCCATATGTTACCAGATGGGTAGCAAACTGGCTCACTGACAGAAGCCACCTAGTCAAAATAGGGGAAGCCACCTCAAGTAGCAGAGCCACAACAAGCGGTGTACCCCAGGGATCGGTCTTGGGGCCTGTGCTGTTTGGGATATGCTTCTCAGAGGTGCAGGCCAAATCTAGTGGGCTATGGCTGACCAAGCTTGCAGATGAAATACTTGAGAAACAACAATGGGGCAACCACGGCAAAACACATATATTTAATAAACAGTAAACAGATAAGCACTTTTGGAGATGCCTCCTTCATCAGATCAATACAAAACATAAAAAAATCAGTCTGCAAATAAATACACTTGAAAAACCAATTACATTAATTAAAAAAAAACATTTAACCAATTAACATTTTCTAGCATTTAAAATAGGTTTTAAAGTTATAAAACCATTTAAGCCTGGTGAAACATCAGCTCTCAAACCAGCTATCCAGTGGGTTTCTTTAACTTCTGTGGCATTCTTTATATCACCACCTCTAGGTGCAGGAGTGTAAATATCCAAAGCCATAAATTTAAAATCATGCTGTGGAAATTCATTAATGCATCTGACTGCAAGTTGTGTGCTGTCAACAATTCCCCTAGTGATGTGGACATCCTCCAAGAAGATCTCACCCAAACAAATGACTGGTGCCAGACACATGGCCTCAAACAATGCCAAAAAATGCATCATCATCATCCTTTTGTTGCGAGTGATGTCCCCACAAATTATCACATTGATAATAAGGCCCTAAGCATGCAATCGATCATGAGGGACTTGGGCACCAAGGTTGATAGCAAACTGACTTTTGACCACCATATTGCCTCCATTGTACGGAAAGCTTTCTACATAGCCCACCTCATTAGTAAGGGTATCTCATCCAGGGACAAGGTGGTCATAACATCCCTGTATTCTTCCCTTATAAGACCCATTATCAAGTACAATGTCCCTTTCAGCATGTACATCACAAAGCACATGCAGCAGCTGGATACACCACAGAGGTTCCTCATTTGAAGAATCCAGGGCCTTAAACATCTACCCTACACAGATAAGCTAAAAGCCCTGTCCCTCTACTCAGTCTCCTACAGACTCCTCAGAGGTGACCTCTGTCTGGCATACAAAGCTATCTCAGATCCTGCCCTGATGGGACTGCTGCATATTTGCAAGTCAAGCTCCACTCAAGTAACCCACACCCATAACCTCAAACTGGTGTGACATCAATAGGACTTGTTGGCGGGACAGATTTGTGTCCCAGACACTTCCCCTTTTGCAGAATAGACTCCCTTGCCAAGTAAAGCAGAGTACCTCATTAAACCTTTTTAACTTCGATAACTGGATGGGGAACAGAAAACACACCCCCGAGATTCCACCTGTGTCCCTGCTGGACAGTGGCATAGGATCTAGGCTTATAAGGGCCTTAGGGCCAATAGCCTAGTAACTTCTTACGATATTAAATATGGCTGTCAGAGCTACTCTATAACTAAGAAGGTATACCAGAAAATTGGTACTTCTATACTGTCGTGCTGGAGAAATATTTTAAATATTCCTGCAGTTCATGGACATCTGAATCAGTCATCACTTAAGAAAATAATTCCAGACTGTTCAGTGGAAAGACTGACAGTAAAACAAACTTAAATACTCTAGCCACACAATGCAAAAACAAGGTTTACTATAGAATACAGTAATGCTAGTAAACATCGAAGGCAAATGACCAAGGGGGGAAGAGACTAAGTGTATAGAATGCATTACTGAATAATGAAAATTAATTTGCAAAAACTTAAAGAAGCCATTAATGACAGATAGGCCTGGTGTGCTAGATAGTCCTTGAGATCATGAAGAGTCAGAGTCAACTTAACGGGAATAAAGACAAGCCAAGTGCTCTCAGGTATGTGAAAGGGATGAATAGACGGTCCAGCCTCAAACACAGAACAAGTCCTAGCTGACTGTGAACACACCTGCATCTGCTCCCCAAGATGGGGATTATGGTATGGTCCTCACCTGCTGTTTTCAGTCTGACCGCCAGCTTCTTTTCTAACCCATACAGAGCAGACCATTAGTTGCAAGTGGCACTTCACCTCAAACATGGATGTCGGAGTTATTTCTGACCACTCCCTCAACTGCCTGAGAGGACATTTAGGTATCCTAGTGTCTTGCCCGCAGCCATAGGGATTGTTTTATTAATATGCCTACCCATTCTCATAATGCCCAATGTGCAGTGAAGCAAAGCTGGTGCAACCAAGGACATTTGTGAGTACTCACCCCCCCCAAAAAAAAAACCTGTATTTGTAGGCATGAGATGGTTACCTAGGTATCCTCATCAGGGGTGCCATCCCTAATTATGACCTCTCCCCTCCCTGGGATAGGCTCCTCCAAGTGCCAGACTTGCTAGTTGAACCCTATCAGCTGAATTACAGTTAAGAGTTCCGGTGACACCTAGCAGGAGTACTAGAGGTTATACTTGTGGAAAGCAGCACGCATGACCACTGTGCAGATACAAGAGCGACAGGATTCAGTAAGTGAAGGAATACTCCTCATGGGTGGCAGCATGCAGCTTAGCTTGATGACCAGGAGGGAGAATACTCTGCTACTGGAGAAAAGGTCACCCTGCACAATCAGCAAGCTGGCCTATTCACTACCACCAGACTTTTGCTTCTGTGTGCATGGATGTGCAGATAGGGCTACCTAGGCAGAAACATAACAGCCACACGGCTCTTGCCTGAACGGAATTAAGAGGTGCAGACGCAGTAGGCACTGGGTGAGGGCCTGACGTTATTCACCACAATGCAGTGGTACTGTCTGTTGTCACCCTCATGGCCAGTGTATGCCATATTCAACTGAATATATGAAAGACAGAAGAGGCCTAACATGCCTTCATTTATTTACCGGGACAGTCTGACTGAGCTAATAATTAACACTACACACACACACTTGTACACAAACAATACAGAATGAACTATAAACACTACTTAAACTACTTGCTCAAGATATACCTGAAAATGGCTCGCCTCCAGTCATCACTCAAAATCCCAAAGGTGCTATCAAAAATACTGCATCTCGACAATATCCCTGGATGCATCTTAAATAGCATGATGCACAGCTTAGCTACACCCCTAACAACACTGTTCAATCTCAGCCTCCATACGAGTTTGGAATCAAGCAAATGGAGAACAGCTACAAGGGGGTGCCGAAACGTTCTAAGCCCAACCAACTTTCTAAATTCTGAACATTATTTTGCCTCTGTAACTGAAAAGAGAGTTATTTCACCTTGTAGAGAGCCAATCTGCAGAATCGCAACGCTATGTTTTGACATTGTTTCATATCCTTGATTGAACCATGTCAACGAAAAGTGTGGAAATTTTAAGTGTGGAACTCTGCGACATCATGAAATTCCTATTTCTTCAGAAGAAAACTCCAAAATAAAACCATGAATGTATGATGCAAACATTGAGTGCCCATCTTACTCAGCTGTGAAGAACTGGTGTCAAAATCAGCAGGAAAGGTTATGGCTACAGTGTTTTGGGATCAAGAAGGTGTTTAATGACTGACCATCTTCCAAATAGCCAAACAGTTAATGCAGAATACTACTGTAACTTGTTGTGCTGATTAAAGGAGACATTGAAAGAAAAAAGAACAGGTGAAGCTGTAGAAAGGAGCTCTCTTTTTGCAAGGCAATGCACCTGTTCACAAGGCTGGCAAAACCATGGATGTTTTGATGAAATTGGGGTTTGAGTGCACAGACCATCCACCCTACTCATCAGATCTTGCTCCATCTGGCCATTTCCCATTTCCAAACCAACAGTTCAAACGATAGATGCTAGAAAACTAGATATAGTGGTCCAAGAAAAGAAGACGAGTAACATTGATCACTGAAACTGCCACACCCAGTGACTACAGTGTCTTGCTTAGAGAGAGACCCAAGTCATAAAATATCAGGATCTGCAGGCAGAAACGAGCAATGTGGACGAAAGATACCCAGACAGTTCCAATAGTAGTAGGAGCAACAGGTCTTACAAAAATGAATTTACAGTCATATTTAGATATGCTACCAATACATGTAACTCTATATGAACTGCAGGAGGAGTCATTACTGGGCACATTGCTGGTACTGCAAAAAGCACTACTGGCTGACAAAGACTGAAACAATACTAATTTCATAAACTTTAATCATACTTTGACTTAGGAATGGGGTCCATTCACGTCATGGTATTAGAAACCCAAAAGACTTGGAGAAATTAAAAAAAGAATGAAACCTTACGGAAAGGATGCAATGCCAAAACAACAAGTCCTACATGAACTGACTCAAAGACATGTCATACTCTGTATCCTACACACTGCTAAGAGGTTACCTGCATCTGGTACACAAGGCATCCTCGGACATAATACTGATGGATTTACTCCACATCATCAAGTCAAATGGCATCTGAAATACTCAGTCTAGGGATCTAAGCTGCATCATCAACAGAAAGGTTTGGCGAGACAGATGTATATGCGTACGCACACACACACACACACACACACACACACACACACACATATATATATATATATATATATATATAAACTTGCAGAGTATACAGTTGCTCTGGAACAGACCTCCCACCCACAAAGTTCATCCCTGTCCATATTCAAGCACAACTTAGATCTACAGATGGGGAAACAAAAAATTTACCCCAGAACTGCCCTCTGTTCTACTAACGGAGAGAGGCAGCTCCTAAAAGTGTCACCTAAAATTATCTATGGTATGATCCCAGTTAGGTTAATTTGAGCACAAAAATGGGAAACTAGCTATGCTTCAAATGGCCCTAAAGGTCAGCTAGCCAAGTACTTACATGAATCTAAAAAACAAAGTATCCAAACTACACATTTAATGATGAAAAAACACTTGCATAAAAATATCTACCATATAAATCGACAAACAATAGTTTTGTATTCATGAAGTAGCCAACATGTAAAAGCTCCACAGATACAGGGTTTACTTGTTTATAAAAATCGGTATGCATTTAAACACGCAGTGATGATGAAACATTTACAAGAATATATCCAAGATACAAAAATCAATTGACAATATGTATGCATACAAGAGTTATTAGAATCACTCATATAACAATGTGTTTCTTGTAAATGTTAGCTACCATATTTGTTCGTTTCAGCATTTATATGAATCAAACAGCAAATTTTATCAGGCTGTAGGGTTTTGCAGGAGAGTGTTATTACTAAGTAGTGAAGAAAGCAAGGAGCGTTAGAGTGACACAGAAGGAAAGTGGTAGTGAGATCAACAGAAGAGAAGGAAAAGAATTTCAGTTTGGTGTGAGAATTTAGAGAACTGTGACTGTTGTCAATAACGGATTAGTGATTATGAGATCAGAGATCAAATTCAACTTTGTTTTGGACACTGATGTGCCCAACTCTGTCCTGACTGTCCCAAATTCTCCATATGTTCAGGTGACTGGTATGAGTTCCTTCAGCAAAACTGGAGGCATTTGGGGTCAGGGTCTAGAACCCTTTGAGACCAAAAAAGGGATCCTTCAACTGATGTGGATTTGATTCTCCCCCCACATGAACTCTGAACAGAGAGGATAAGGGTAGAACACCCTTCAGTGAGTTATAAGTCAAACTCCTCAGCCTCCCCAGGTTCCATTAGGTCTTCCTCATACGCAGTCCAGCCAAAGCTGCCATTAAGATGGAAGCAGATACATATGAAGTGGTTTGAGACAAGCCCTTACTGTCATGCAAATCTTCATTCAGCCAGTGGGAAGAGGAATACAATGGTTAGATCTTTTTCTGAGGAAGAGAGAGTCTGGCTAATTTATTTTCATTATGAGGATATTGTCTCCGAAAAGGTCTTTCTGTTCATTGGGGCAATTTCTACATTGGTCAATCATTGCTTGGTGTACTCACCAATGCTCTCTGTCAGATCTTACTGGTTTGTGTCCTGTATAAGGCAGCTACCCACATACGAGTAAACAAGAATGCCCTTCCATCAATGGTGGACAAACACAATATGGGCCAAGAATATGATAAATGCCCTAAAAGCAGTGGCCAGCCAAAACAGCATAGATTAAACAAAATTCTTCATCTCTGCTACAAACTTAGGGAGC
This sequence comes from Protopterus annectens, assembly GCF_019279795.1. Taxonomy (NCBI): domain Eukaryota; kingdom Metazoa; phylum Chordata; order Ceratodontiformes; family Protopteridae; genus Protopterus; species Protopterus annectens. Next base: position 818,374,394 of record NC_056739.1, read on the forward strand.
ATTGCATGTTCCTTGTAAATATGGATTTGCAGAAAGGAATCTAAAATAGAGTGAATAAAAGGCATCTCATGACAGTACAGGGAGAAGAGGATTTTTTTAGTATCTAAACTAGTTTAGTATTAGCCTACAAGGGGCCTCTCTCCTCAGAACTATTTTTCTTAAAAATGAGCAGTCAGTCCAAGACAGAACCTGTAAAACCTGCCCTGAGTGGGGACAGATGCATCTCCTTGAAAGAAAGGAATGCCTTTAATTCAGCTTTGTATTCTGATGCAAATTAATCACCTTAACCAAAGATCTGTGGAACATTTTCTTTCCTTCCAAGGAGATGAGGGAGAGTGAGAATTGGAAGTACAATCAAAACTGAGAGGTACCTCCTTAGCTATGGGAGAGGACTGTCCTCTTACCTTTGCTTTCATCATTAGCTTTTCTTCAATGCCTATTTTCAGAAGCTATCTTCTGTTTAAATTGTTTACGGTTCAAAGGCAGATGCCAGGCATACAGTCCAGGAGGCCACTGGAGCCTGGTCTGATTTCCCAATTACCCTGGGACATTGTCTGGTTAAGTGACTTGCTCAGAGCCACACAAAAGGCAAATGGAGGATGACAGACTCAAACTATGGATTTTAAAGCAGCAGCTTGTTAACCAATCATAGCTTTAATCCTTCGAGCTAAAAGCTAGATTGCAAGCTCAAGATTGCTTCCTGTAAAAGGGACGTTGCTTAGATGCATGACTCCCACTGTACTTTACAAATGGTGGGTGGAAAACCTTTTCATTATTTGTATAGCCTTTTTTTTCCTTTTCCAGTCTCTTGAAATTATTGTATGGGGAGGGAATGAAAGCTGTCGTTTCTTATCGAAGGGTACACTGAAAACAGCCTTCTGGAAAAGGTAACATCACAGTTCAAGCATGCCTTCTGATCAGTGTGCTTGTATAGCAGGTGCCCTGGCACAGAGTATTATACCTGCATTTAACTATGCATGCACGGATTTCTGTAGCAGTCTGCGACTATCCATGGTATTTTTCAAAAGACCCATCATGTGCTTGTACCATCAAACATCTCACTTAACGAACGATGCCTGGCTGACGGTTTAGCACAGTGGCCTAACAGTCAACTACTCTAAACACCAGAGTAAAGGATGTATACACCCTTTCCCAAAACAATCACAGACACAACCATATTTGTCACTGGTAAGTGCATTACATTCTGAAGCCAGTATGGACCTCCAAGTTATATCAAGAGAAATACTTACAAACTCTTGTACTGTGTTTTTAGAAACATTTTTTTCCCTGAACATATAAATGGTTACCAGGCTTTCTAGATACTGGAGGCTATGCATCCCTCCTAAAGGCATCTGCGAACATGTGAAGGACTGGAACAATGGTGGTAAGTCAGCCAGTTTTACAGTCCAGCAGTTCTAGCTATTGTTTACTGCTATCAAATAATTCTTTGACTTTGCCACTTAAAATGTTCTCAATTAGCAAGAAATGTCACTCTGAAGGAGACATCCTTGGTAGGAGAACTGAAAGAAAGAGACTTTTTCTTATCCATACAGTACTGAAGGCGGAAACTACCCAAAGCAAGCCCCTTCCTCATCTTTTTTGAATGTCTGAGCTGGATGGCTACCCAAAGGGCTTTTGCTTCCCTTTTATCAGTTCCTGGAGTTGTTAGCCTACTAAGAAGGGCTACTATATGGCAGCAATTCTTTAGCAAATTACTTATAGTCGAAGACGGATGTAGGCAGATGACAGGGTGAGCATCACTAGTGATGACATCTATGCCACATCAATAAAAGGTCAGAGGGCCAGATGTCTTCTGCTTTTCATTAAGTGACAAAATCATTCTCTTGGAGTATTGTGTTAATGAGTAAAGAATATCAAGGGAGGCAGAGTGATCTCTAGTTGACGGTACATCCAGTCTATATGGCTGCAAACTAGTGTCCAGTTGTGAAGTGTCATTAAAAGTTAGTGGGGTCTGGCATGGCTACAAGTGCGATAACCCACCTCTCTGGCTCTGGAGTAGCAAAGTCAATTAGGGATGTCAAAGAGCTGGCAATGGATGAGGGTGGGCAAAGGTATACCTCACATGCATGGGGCCCTCTCATGCCCTCTCAAAACTCAGGGGGTAACCAAGGCCTCCTTTCCTCTTCAGGTGGAATTCTTAGCAATGAACTTTCAAGACTTATTCCCTGTTCTATACTGAATCAACTTTACAAACTTTACAGTCACCATTAAATGAAGGCTCTCTTACTGGGAGAATTGAGCAAACGCACCTTAGCTCAGAGCAATTTTTTTATATTACATTGAAAGAAAGCTTGAAGGTTGGGCGGCCACGGTGGTGCAGCAGTTAGCGTTGCCACCTCACAGCAAGAGGTTCTCCGGTTCAATCCTCAGCTGGGGTGCCTTCTGTGCGGAGTCTGCATGTCCTCCCTGTGGTCGCGTGGGTTTCCTCCGGGTGCTCCGGTTTCCTCCCACATCCCAAAGACATACTGTAGGTGGTTTGGCTACTCCAAATTGGCCCTAGGCACGAGTGCGTGTGTGTGAGTGCCTTCCGTGGAAGGTTGGTCACCAGGCTGGCAATTCGATACCGTAAAACTCCACTGCCAATCATGAGCAGACAGGTGATCCGCTGTGGCAACCCCTAACCGGGAAAAGCCGAAAGAAGTAGAAGAAAGAAAGCTTGAAGGTTACAGGTTCTACTGAGTAGGATCTTCCTGTTAAACAGAGCACAGTTCCAGGATGATAGTTAATGGCCCTCACCTGAATAAAACAAGCAGTGTAAGTGATAGTCCTTCGGGAGAATCAGTCTCCTACAGGCATTCTCAATAGTGATCATTTCTGGGAGCATCATTAACCTCAGAAAGACCACCAAAATTACAGGTGGGCATAAGCAAGTGCAACAAGAAAAAAATGCAAAAAAAGAGCTCAAAAAAAAAAAAAAAAACTAAATAGTTACTGCAGCGCTCAAAGTCAGCTATACTACCAAGTGATACGTGACAGAAAAGATCTGTAAACTGTGCAGGCACTCTGCCTGTTCAAGTAATAATCCTTACTAAAGTACAGTTTTGTACCTACCATAAATGTAGATGTTCGAGTGTATACACTGCTGCAGTCATTACACTTGTGTATTCCTGCCATCAGGCGGTCCCCTCAGTCGGCCAGAGTTCCAAAATCTTGGTCTGGCGTCGGTTGCTGTCGCTTCTTCCCTGACGTCAGTGCGATAGGGGTATATAAGATGCAGCCGACGCCATTTTCTTCAGTTTTTCTTGCCCCAGATGTCAGGTGCCCCCAAAAAGGTAGGCAATGCAAATTGCTAATAAAACATGTATAAGAAAAGCAATCAAAAACTTTCGGTTACCAGCAAATACTCCCCATAGGTAGCAAAGGGTAGAAGGCTTAGGTAAGTACCAACAAGTAAGAGGGGATGGAGGGAGGGTAACCTAGACTGCAGCAGTGTATACACTCGAACATCTACATTTATGGTAGGTACAAAACTGTACTATGTTCATCGTGTTACACTGCTGCAGTCATTACACTTGGGTAGAATCCCAAAGCTGAGGTAGGGTGGCTGGTTCTATAAGGCATTAGGGGTGGCTATAAGGCCCTGCAGCACTGCAGTGGCAAAGCCAGCTCTGGATTTAGAGTAAAGAGGCAGATGGTAATGCTTGGTGAAGGTATGTACAGAAGTCCAAGTTGCTGCTTACAAAATGTCCTTGGTAGGTACTCCTCTGAGGTAGGCAGTTGAAGTGGCTGTTGCCCTGGTGGAATGAGACCTAATGCTGTTAGATACAGTTTTCCCATGGTGTGTATATCAGAAACGTATACAGTGTCCTATCCATTTTGAAATGGTCTGTTTTGAAATGCCTTTTCCCTGTGCTCCTGCAGCATATGCTACAAACAATTGCTCAGTTTTTCTGAAAGCTTTTGTTTTGTCCAAGTAGAAGCGTAACTGCCTGTTTATGTCCAAGGAATGAAGAAGTCTCTCCCCTTTATTCTGTGGATTTGGATAAAAAGTTGGCAAGAGAATAGTTTGGTTTAGAGCCACACTTGATACCACCTTTGGCATAAAAGTAGGGTTTGTTCTTAAAGACACCCTGTCTTGGTGGAAAATGATGAAAGGTTCCACTGCCACTAGTGCCTGTAATTCTGAAACTCTTCGTGCTGAAGTTATTGCCAGGAGAAGAGCAGTTTTCCAAGAGACATATTTTAGGTCTGCTGAGTTAGCTGGCTCAAAAGGAGGTAAAGTTAATTTTTCCAACACGAAGTTGAGGTCCCAAGTTGGAGATGGTGCTCTACGGGGCGGTCTTATGTTTTTAGCCCTCCTCTGAGGTTCTGTTTTAGCAAAGGATTAGAAAAAATAGGTGGGTCCGTGTTGGAATGAGCAGAGATGGCAGAGGTGTGGATCTTGATGGATGAAAAGGAGAGGCCTTTGTCCAGCATCTCAGTTAAATATTGTAGTATCTGAGGAATATTTGAGACAAAGAGGGTCAAGGCTGTGAGCCTGGTTCCAGGCACAAAATCTCTTCCATTTATCCGAATAGGCTTTCCTGGTACTAGGCCTTCTGGCCTCCAGAATGACATCCATAACAGCTTTGGAGAGAGGCATTGCTTGCTTGACTAAGGAATCTGCCATGCAGCCAGGTTTAAAGTCTTGAGCTGGCTGTGAAGTATCTGATTGTTTTGCTGAGTCAGAAGATGTGGGATTTGAGGCAAAATCCAGGGTGGACCTTGTGCTAAGTTCTTTAAGATTGGGTACCAGTGCTGGTGTGGCGAGTCTGGGGCAATCAGGATCATCTTTGGCTTTTCTTGCCTGGTTTTTATGAGTACCTTTGAAAGGAGAGGTAGTGGTGGGAAAGCATATACTTGTAGGTTTTTCCAGCTGAATGAGAGGGCATCCACTTTCCATGCTTGTGGGTGGTAAGTCCTTGTGCAGAATTTCTGTAGCTGGCAATTCATTGGGGATGCAAACAGATCTATGTCCACGCTCCACCATTTTTGTGTTATCATTCTGAATATTTGTGGATGTAATTTCCACATGTGCGGATCCATGATGTTTCTGCTTAAGTCGTCTGCCAGTGTGTTTTTCTCTCCTGGCAGGAATTGTGCTTGCAGATGAACTTGATAGGTTAGAGCTGTGTTCCACAAGGTCATAGCTGGTCTGCAGAGGGGATAACAATGAGTGCCCCCTTGCTTGTTTATGTACCACATAACTGTGGTGTTGTCTGTCTTTAGCAGTAGTTGTCCTGGATGCAGAAGATCCTTGAAAGCTATAAGGGCATTTTGTACAGCTAGCATCTCTTTTTGATTGATGTGAAGATGCCTTTGTTCTGCGGGCCACTTGCCCTGAATACATTTTCCTGCCATGTGTGCTCCCCAGGCGTAATCCGACGCATCTGTTGTCAGTGTTTGCCTGGCTGTGGGTTGAGTGAAAGGCTGTCCCTTGTTGAGGTGACAGGCTTGAGCCCACCATCGAAACTCCTGTTGAAGGCAAGGAATAAGTGGTATTACTGTTTCCAAACTGCGACAGTGTTGAGACCAGACACTCTTTAGGTACCATTGTAGTTTCCTCATATGCAGTCTGGCATATGGAATTAGTAGTATGCAAGATGCCATGTAACCCAAGGCCTGCAGAATTTTTCTTGCAGGGAGTTGGGTCTTTGTTGCCATCAATTGGAAATATTGAGTCAGTTGTCCTTGCTTGGCTGGCGTGAGATAAGCCATCTGGGCCGTTGTATTTAAGCTGGCACCCAGGAATATTATCTCTTGTGAGGGCACTAGTTTTAACTTCTTTTTGTTTACTGTGTACCCTAGGCAAATTAGCAATCTTTTTACAAACGCCAGATGTTTTAGAAGAATGTCTTTGCTCTCTGCTTGAATAAGGCAGTCGTCCAAGTATGGGTAAATTTGAATTCCTTTTTGTCTGCAAAATGTAATTACTGGTGCCAGGCATTTTGTAAAGACCCTGGGCGCAGTAGATAAGCCAAAGGGCAGTGCAGAGAACTGGTAATGCATCGAACCTGCTAAGAAGCGGAGGTATCTTCTGCAGTTTTGTCTGATAGGGACATGCAGATATGCCTCCTTGAGGTCGAAAGTTACGAGCCAAGCTTTCTTGCCCAGCATGGGAAGAAGCTGCTGTACTGTCAACATTTTGAATTTTGGAACATCCAGTTAAGTGTTTAGAGAAGAAAGATCCAGAATGGGCCTCCAGGCTTTGTCCTTTCTGGGAACCAGAAAGAGTCTTCAGTAAAATCCTTGTCCTTGCTCCTGTGTTGGTACTTTCTGAATAGCTCTCATGTCCATGAGTGCTGTAATTTGTCTTTGAGCCTCTGCCCATTGATTTGGTGGCAGATTTGGCATTCCTTTTAACCTTGGCAGAGTGTGAAAATGGAACCTGTAACCTTGAGATACAATGTTGAGAACCCATTTGTCTTTGGTGATCATATGCCAATTGTGACAGAAAAGTGCCAGTTTTCTTCCCAAGGGGGCTGCCAAGAGAGAAGTGTTTGGCAGCTGTAATGGGAAGTCATTGGGGCTGTTTTTTATAAGGTTGAGGCCTGTCTTCCCCTTCTTTCTGGGTTGATGCACCCCATTGTCGAGGCCTGTAAGGACCTTGTGGTTGACCTCTGCCTCTTGGATGTCTGTATCTACCCCTTTGAGGTCTGTCTGTAACTGTAAAGGACCAATTCTTTGTTGGCCAATTTCTGCTAAATCGAGGAGGCTGAACCTGTAAGAAATCCTTCAGCGTTTGCATAGATTTTGCCTTATCCTCCATTTTCTTTAATACCTCTTCTGCCTTAACTCCAAATAAAACATCCTGCTGCAAAGGTGCATCCAATAATTTTGCTTTAACACGATCTGGTAAAGTCTGTTCTTTTAACCAAGCATGTCTTCTAATGACGGACCCTGTAACTGCTGCTCTACAGGAGGCCTCTAATGAATCAAAACCACATTGCAAAGTATGTTTTCCCACTTGTTCAGCTGCATGCAATAAATCCTGCATTTCCTTATAATTAGGAAGATCTGAATTTGGAAGCATTTTTTGTTTCAACTGAGACATCAAATATTGCTGATATTTTAGCATGTGAAACTGGCAATTTAGTGCTCTCATTGCTAAAGTTGCAGATGTGTATACTTTCTTTCCCCATCTGTCTAATGCCCTGGAATCTCTATCTGAGGGGACTGGATTTTTTGCTGTAGAGGCCTTTACCCCTTTGGGACCCTGGGAAATAGTTTTAGGGTCAGCAACAGGGCTTTTATAAAGAAATTTGTGAGAGTCAGGGACTCTGTAGTATCTGTCTGGCTTAACTGGAGCAGGAGGTAAAGAATCAGGATTTAAACTGGATTCAGAATACACATCATCCACAATATCTAACACTGGCGGAATAGCAAGGGGTCTGTGTTGAGGTAATAAAAGGAAATCTCTGAGCCTTTTCTTGGATTCTGAATAATCCTGGCCCTCCCAATGGAAATGCTCCCTCATGGTATGTAAGGTTTCCCCAAAGGAGTAGTCCTCTGGAGGAGAGGCTGAAGGAATTGATTCCTCAGCATCAGAATCCTCATAAGGCGGTACAGAGTATCCTAGGTCTGAGGATGAATCTGAAGAGATGGATACCTGGTTGGATGAGTCATAGTCTGCATCCTGTCTAGGCCTTTTATCAGGAGGGGGATGGGACCCCCTGATCAGAGTAATTAAGTCTTCGGCCATTTTGAGCATTTGTTTCTTAGGCATGGAGGCCTGTCCTGGTGAATGTTGAAGTTGTTTCTTTGTTTTTGAAGGGGTTTTAGACTTAGCAGAAGACTTAATGGTTAACTGAGTAGGTCTGAAAACACCCTCTGAAGCTACGGGTTGTTCAGCTACTCTGGATCCCTCTGAAGGGTTAGTCTCGGTAGACTGTAAATCTGGTTCGTCCGAAGGCCCAGCCATCTCCACGTGGGAGTCAGAGGCAGCCTGTGGTTCTAAAGAAGCGGTTGTCAGGGGCTGCGAAGGCACCTCGCTGAAAACCGGAGAACCGGCGACTGGCCTAGAAAAGGCTTTGTCGTCAGTTTTGGGCCTCGGATGCCTGTCCTTGTCTTTGCGCTTTTTGTATATTCCGGTCATCGGTAGTTCCGATGGCATGGTGTAATTGAATTTTCTGCCAAAATAATGTCAGGCAAAATCAAACAGACGTTTAATAGTGCGCTTGTTAAACCTAGCACAAAACCGACAACTTGTGACGTTGTGGTCTGGGCCTAGGCATGGGATACAATAAGAATGGAAATCCTTATGAGGCATTTGCTTCCCACAAGAAATACAGTTATTAACTTTTACTGACATCGGTCTAAGGCAAGAAAAAGTTTCCCCAGCGGGGTACTTAGCTTTGTAGAAGACTTCGGTTCTGGATTCGGAATGAAATTCTCAGGAGTCGGCCGACCGGCACTTGCTAACTGCTTTTGCTTCGGGCACCGTGCGGCAAGAAAGACCGAAGAAAATGGCGTTGGCTGCATCTTCAACTGAGGCCGGACCAAGACTTTAGAACTCTGGCCGACTGAGGGACCGCCTGACGGCAGGATAACCCAAGTGTTAATGATTGCAGCAGTGTAACATGAACATCTTACTATTACTGTTGTGGGAATGTTTAAAGCTCTGGAAATCAGTCAGGAATAAAGGACATCCTCCCGGAACACCTAAGGAATGAATGTCCACGAAATGTTGCCTGATGGTAGATGAACGATGTCTGCCTGTGACTAATTACCAGTGATAATGTACATTGTCATTTCATAAAGCCCTAATTTACCCTCCCAGATCCTGGCTGGTTGGTTCACAAAACACAAAGTTTAAATTGTTGAAAGTGTACAGCTGCTGAAACAAAACACTCCAAGTTCTAGTACAATGCAGTCTGTACTTTTTGCAAAATTATACCACGCATCTGACAGGCTGCACTTCCCACACCAGATATACATTAACATTCTCACTTAGTGGTCACAAAACCTCAAGGAAACCCCTCTGTGAGGGCTTGGAATGACATAAAAGTACTAAGAGTATGCCGGGTTACGGGGTGGGGGTCAAATATGGCAAATTATACTCGGTCTTTCTTGACAATCATTCACCTTGTTTTACAAGAACGGTATGGCTTGCATTTCACAATACAAGACTAACAAGGAAGCTCTCAACCTGGTATGGCTTGCAGATCTGAGGAAGGAGGCACAAAAATAGGGAAAATTTTCAAATAAAGAATTATTTCCTCCATTTGAACATTTAACATCCACAAAACTTAAAGCAAGTTTTGGATGCTTGTTCTGCTTCAGCTTTCAGACAAAGATTAAATGACTACAAGAACAGGCCAATAAGGTAACGAAGGTAAAGAACAGCTTAAATCCTGCCCTTCTGCGTTCAATTTCCACTGGAAGAGCTCATAATGAAACCTGGAAACAGATGTTCTTAACCGTTTTAACATACCACAGTCTGTTAAAGACTGGAACCTAAATAAAAAAGTAATGGACATTTATAGTAATCGTGATACAAATCTTGCCTCTCAAAAGTTATGCAAAGAAAACCGAAGGCTTGCCTGTCCAAAATTACTGTTGACAAATACACAGAAAGGGACAGCTTGCTTAGCATGCATTCAGTATTTGCTGATTAGTGTATGTATGTATATCAACACTGAACAAAAAATAAGTGCCAGCACTAGAGGAAAGGAAATGTCCCAAACTACACAAAGCTTTTCTGTCCAAAGTTCTGCTGACTGACGATAAAGATATTGTGCTATACTAACTTGGCTTCCAAAGAAAAACAAAAATCAGATGAATGATTACAAACTTTTGTTCAAAGAGTAAGCCATGCTCTGCCCTCTAGACATGTTGGCTTATTCGACCCACGACAGATGAACAGGGTACAATACACAAAGCCATGGAGTGAGCCAACTCTTCAACTACTGGAGACATGTCTTGCATAAACCGGAGAGTTCATTTCTTATAAAGTTGCTTAGCAATGCCAGCTGCCCCCAAGGAAGGGGGAGGGGAGATTTAATCATTCCTAGGGTCACCTAACTAGTCCCTAACTTACTCTAAAATCATTGGAAGTTCAGCATATAAAACTACTCTGTAAAACATAAGCCTTTAACGTAGCTACAGACAAAAAAAGAAAGCATGTACAACTCCTTGCACCCTTCACATACTCAACATACAGATGCACCATCTTTCTAAAGGTGCAATGCTTATGAAAAAGTGAATCTTTAAGAACTAGATGAACAAGGCTGCTTCTTATTTGTTTCTTCATCATGTCTGAAGATCCCCTCCCCAATAAGTACCTCATACTTAAAGCAATCCTATACTCCTGAAAGGGCCAAAGTTTCAACCCTATTACTTAGGTACACAGAAAACTGTGAGGAAATATGAATGGTAAAAACAGGAAAAAGCCTCTGCATCTGCAGATTCTATATTAAAGGGGCTCCCAGCCTTTAAGAAAGACACTGGAAACCTCAAAACTTCTGAGGCATACTCATAGCAAGGACATATATCTTTAGTGACACGGCTTGCTTACAAACGACAGTTAATGCAACTTTCTACATGAAATGTGCTTAAGAAGCAGTTCAATAACAAACAATTTAGGGAAGAACCAGGGCTGACATAAATGATGCAAAGAGATAGAAATTACCTGTGAGAACTGTTAACAAAATTCCACTTAATCTACCTAAGGACAGACCAATAAACATACCACAAAACAATGCCTCCCTCAAAAAAAAAAAAAAAAAAAACAGAGATGGTAATAAAATGATGTACATTCTGGATATGAGTAGCTTAATTTTAAGATTTTTTTTTAATCAAGTAATAGTACTGAACATTCTACTGTAAGTTCTCATGGGATCTTGCTGTTAATGTGGGAAGCACTCCTTTAGTGCACTGTCATTCAGCAGCAAACACCCTTGGTGCACTATTACTTTCTACTCGGTAACAGCAGTTATTTGTAAGCAGATAACCATTCTACTATTATTACTGTGCTGTTGTGGTGTATTATTACATAGTGCATGGATAGTTTTGACTACACTAAGAAAATGGCCAAATTACAACTTGGTTCAGTGTTGCTATAGCATGAGATTCAACCTTAATGATTAGAGAGGTGCTTAATAATTGTTAAGAATCCCCTACATGCCATTAAGGTCAGGTCTGGAGTACAAAAGACAGCAATAACCATTAAACAGCAGCAACAGGAGGACATGAAACTCATTTCAACGCCCATTTCTACCTGCTGTCTGTTGAAGTACACAGGGCATTTGGAATTAAACAGCTTCCTTTACAAAGGGAATACGCAAGGACATCAACCATTCCCCCAATGCTTTACCAGCTTTAAAGCCAACAAAACACATCACATTTTTTTTTCTGCTGCATATTACTTTTGACTAATGTGTAGTACATAAAGATAAATCTCCATGCACTACAAAGAATTATGACTGGATCACTGCATATTATGTGTTCTGAATTTCTTGGCACCCATCACGAACATGCAAGTTATGATCTGTGATCCAATCATAATACTCTATGTAATGTATGCGGTTAAATAACTTCCTTGTTCAGTGCTACTTTCACATGAGACCTGACTTAATAATGCTTTTAACAGTTAAGCATTTCATACAAGCTGTTAACAATTACATCTGGCACTAAAAGCTGGTGGTGGTGCTGCGGTAGCGTTGTCGCCTCACAGTAAGACGCTGTCCGGTTCGATTCTCAGCTAGAGCGTCTTCTGCGTGAAGACATGCGTGAATGGGCGTACCTTCGTTGAAGGTTGTGCGTCAGGCCTGGCAAGCCGGTACGTAAAAATCAACTGCCAATCATTAGCAGACCGGAGTTCCACTGTGGCGACCCTAAGGACACACACACACTAAAAGCTGATAGTACTGGCCAGTAAACAACAGCAGCAGGACATAAAATAGCTTAATCTCAACTCCCATTTCTGCCTGTTGTCTGCTACATTACAGCCAGTATTTTGAATCAAATTGCCTCCCTTAGGAAGGGAATATGTAAATACGTCAAACATTTCTTCACTGCTTTACCACCTTTCAAAGCCAGCACAACACATCACTTTTTTTTAATCTTACACCTGTGAAACTAGTATATGGAGCAGATAAACCTCTGTCTGCTTCATTGAATTATGATCAGATCTCCGATCATAACGTAGTATTATGTGTGCTTGACATGTATGACAAGATTCACTTCTTGAGCTTCGTTCGAGGTGAATTTCTTGGCATCCCTGTCTCGAACACTTATACTCATTAAGACTGGAGACCTGATCATAATCTTCTATATTAGTGCTATATCGTGAACAATGTAAGGCAGCACTACCCTATTTATAGACATTACGATACATTCATTACCCAACTGCATCAGCAGCAAAGTTCAACTATGTAACAATTCCAGCACTCTCCAGCAGCTGACGGAAATTTTAAATTACTCTCAGATTGAAAAAGTAAAAAAAAAATCCTACTCTACCTGCTTTAAGTTTCTTGGGTTTTTACTTAGCTTATGACCCTAGAAGTCCATTAAGAAGCTTATCCATATCACCTAGTACTGGGGGGAACTCAATCTTCCCAATTATGTAGATTTTCCACACATATGCAAGGTGGAAATTTGCGATCGCCCATCCAGTCATCCAGGCTGACTTTAATTTTATATTTATAAAATTATAAGAACAAGACTGGATAACCTTCACCAGTTTGCAGCCATCAGCAAAATTGGTTAGCCACATTCCTTTGATATCAGCTTTCATGTTAGAAAAGTATATACCAAACAGGAATGGGGAGCAGGACACAGTCCTATGAGATACAGCTGGTGACATTTTTCCATCTAAAACAAATATTTCCAACCTTAATAAATGGATTCTGTCAAAGATCCAATTATTTATCCAGAGAATTATGCATGGGTAATGCTCAGTCAGGACAGTTTGCCAGCAAGTCCCAGCTTGAAGGATAGTGCTGAAGGCCTTGTCAAGGTCCAGGTAGGCAGCATGGACTGTGTGCACCATACCCATGACCTGAGTAACCCTTCTGAATTCAACCAGGTTAAGCAGGCATGGCCTGCTTTTACAAAGCCAAACTAGTATGTACCTAGAGATATCAAATTACTAGCAATACTAATAGGCCTTGTAAGACCAAGGGTCAGTCCAGGGACCCCACCTATATGTAATAGCACCAAAACAGCTGTCCTCCCACAACCTTGGAATGTAACCAGTGGTAAAATTTAGGTAGAAGAAATTAGACAGAGGAGTTCTTGGGTGCCTTTGTTGAAGGTTAGGAGTCGGGCTGGCAACTCAGCATCGTAAAAATACACTGCCAATCATTAGCGGACCAGAGTTCCGTTGTGGTGACCCCTAATCAGGAAGAGCCGAAAGACATTACTAGTTCTAGTATGTCAGACTTGGTGCTTTTCAGCAGACATCCGCTGATACTGTCAGGACCCAGGGAACCTTTATGTGAAAGTTTTAGAAAGTGGCAAAAGGACTTGAGTGGAGGTTTGATGAGGAATGGAGGCGGGCTAACAGAGGGAAGAGTAAGCGCTATAAAGCTGGAAGAGAATTCATCTGTAAAAAATTAGCAATGTCCTAAGGGTCAGTGAAGGAAGCAATATTACAGATAAGTTCAGTAAGGGAGAGACCTACTTCTAAGCTTCCTAAAACAACCAAAGAAACTAAAAGCTTTATTTATTTATTTTAAATAAATAAAGTTAAGTGATTTCTAAACTTACTAATATAGTTGAATAAAATCTATTCTTTTCCGATTTATCTACATATTAAGAAAGGGTTCACAATGGTTCTCCTTTAAGACCCACTACATCGAAACCAGCATAGGAGCTACATGGACACTTTATCCATCATTTATCCTTTATAATTTCTGTCTCTCTCTCTTTTTATTTATTTTTTTGGACGAGGTAATCACCCCACTGCACATCAATTTTTCCAGGAATCAAACACGACTCAGCTGACAAGTCTTTGCAAAGCTTTTTTCCTGTAGTTAAACATGATCACTTGCAAAACATAAAGCGGTACTTTTACGTGTGTTAGGTGTGTGTAATATACATCTATATTTGTGTGTGTGTGTACACACACACACACACACACACACACACACACACACACACACACACACACAAGTCTGTTGCAAGACTGATTATTTAAAAAGTTGAACGTATCCCTATTTGCTTAAACAACAAACTGTCCTGAGATCACAGTACTGTAGGGATCAAAAAATATGCCCCTTTCCCCAACATAGTGTGATCTCTGAGTTGCTATATATAATTAGCAGTGGGGGGTGCAGGGTGTGGTTTACCCTCTGCTAAAACACAGCTTTTGAGTTTTTACATGTTTGCCTTTAAATGATTGATTATTACGAGTTTGAGCATATGAAATGTGACTACAAGTCAATCATACGGGTTCATAGGTAGCTTTTCTCACAATAATATGCTTAAATTGCTTGCAGGAACCCCAGAAATTTTACAGGTATGTTTTACAAAAGATGCAATAATCTGACTTGTCTGCGGTCAATTTCTATATTGACTGTAAAACTGCGATTCTATACACCTTTGAATTCTGGTTGTTGTTGCGTCTTTCGGGTTTTCCCGGTTAGGGGGTCGCCATAGCGGAACTCCGGTCCGCTAATGATTGGTAGTTGATTTTTACGTGCCGAGTTACCAGCCCCTGACGCACAACCTTCAACAAAGGTACGCCCATTCACGCATGTCTCCACGCAGAAGACGCTCTAGCTGAGAATCGAACCGGACAGCGTCTTACTGTGAGGCGACAACGCTACCGCTCCATGTCCTTCAGAAAGAAAGATGGAATTTGTAGGAAAGGACTATACTTATTATAGCTCCAACTTCACTTGTTTAACTTACAAGGCCAGTGAAAAAGTGCAGTTGTGTACACTTACCATAAATGTAGATGTTCGACGTTGCCCTCAGTCGGCCTGATTAACAAAGTCTTGGGTCCTGCATCAGTTGCTGTCCCCTCTTTCATGACGTCAGGGGTATAAAACATGCAGCCAACGCCATTACATCAGTTTTTCTTGACCCAGATGTCAGGTGCCGCCCTAATGGGGAGCAAATAAACATAAAAACACAAAGGTATACCGCCAACAAAAAGCAAATACAGCAAAAAGGCTTTTAAGCATAGTAAAGGAAAGTAGAGGTATAGCTAGAAAAAGTTAGGAGGCTGGAGGGAGGGTAAACAGGACTTCAACAGTGAACACACTCGAACATCTACATTTATGGTAAGTGTACACAACTGTACTATGTTTTTCGTGTTTCACTGTTGCAGTCATTACATTTGGGTAGATTCCCAAAGCTATAGTTGGGAGGAGGAGTTTATACAGCATTAGGGCCAGCTATAAGGCCCTGCAAGACAGCAGTGGCAAAGCCAGCTCTGGATTTAGAGAAAATTAGTAAATGATAATGCTTTGTGAAAGCATGTACAGAGTTCCAGGTAGCAGCTTCTAGGATGTCCCTGGTAGGGACACCTCTGAGAAAGGCTGCAGAAGTAGATGCAGCCCTCGTGGAGTGAGATCTAATCCCCTGGGGGATAGGTTTTCCATGGTGCTTATAGCAGAAATTAATGCAATGGCTTATCCATTTAGAAATGGTTTGTTTTGAAATAGCCTTCCCCTCTGCCCTTGCAGCAAATGCCACCAGCAGTTGTTCATATTTTCTTCGAGGTTTAGTCGTGTTCAAGTAGAATCTAAGTAGTCTGTGCACATCCAATGAATGCAGAATCCATTTCCCTTTGTTCTGTGGATTGGGAAAGAAGGTTGACAAATGAATGGACTGATTAAGAGCCACACTGGATACCACCTTGGGCATGACGGATGGATTGGTCCTGAGAGATACCCTGTCTGCATGAAAGATGATGAAAGGCTCCACTGCCATAAGGGCCTGTAATTCAGATATCCTTCTAGCTGAAGTGATTGCTAAAAGGGAGGCTGTTTTCCAAGAAAGAAATTTTATGTCTGCAGTAGCAGCTGGCTCGAAAGGAGGTAGAGTGAGTTTCTCCAAAACAAAGTTAAGGTCCCAGGCAGGGGTTGGAGCTCTCCCGGGAGGTCTCAAGTTTTTTGCCCCTCTGAGATGCTGCTTGAGCAGAGGATGAGAAAAGAGGGGAGGTTCTGTGTTATGTTGTTGTTTGTCTTTTCGGCTTTTCCCGGTTAGGGGTCGCCACAGCAGAACTTCAGTCCGCTAATGACTGACAGTCGATTTTTATGGTGCCGAGTTGCCAGCCTAAAGCCCAAACTTATGCGTGAATGGGCGTGCCTTCGCTTGTCTTTCGAAGGCCACTCGACCGCGGGGAGAACATGCAGACTCCACACAGAAGGCACTCCAGCCGAGAATCGAACAGGAGAACCTCTTGCTGTGAGGCAACAACGCTACTGCTGTACCACCGCGGATTAGGGGAGGTTCTGTGTTATAATGAGCTGAAATAGCTGAGGCATGGATTTTAATGGTAGGAAAAAGACAGGCCCTTGTGAAGCATCTCAGTTAAGTACTGCAAAATCAGAGGTAAATTGGGCGCTGCTGTGCTTATCCCTTGAGACTGGTTCCAGGCACAGAATCTTTACCATTTTTTCGGCATAAGATTTTCTAGTACTAGGTCTCCTTGCCTCCAAGATGACATCCATCACAGGTTTGCTGAGGGATAAGGGTGAATTTAAGTGATTAGCCAGGCTGCAAGGTTCAATGTTGGAAGCTGAGGGTGCAGAATTTGGTTCTCCTGCTGAGACAGCAGGGAAGGGGTCTGAGGCAGGTGCCATGGAGATAACTGCAACACACTGCGCAGGAGGGGGTACCAGTGTTGGCGCGGCCAGTCTGGAGCAATCAAGATCATCCTTGGTTTGTCCTGTTTGACTTTTAGTAGAACTTTGGAGAGCAGAGGCGGGGGGGGGGGGCATAGACTGATAGCTTTTTCCAGCTGAAGGACAGAGCATCCACTTTCCAGGCTTGTTTGTGGGGAGTCCTTGTGCAAAACTTGTTCAACTGGTAGTTCTGGGGGGAGGAAAATAGATACATGTCTGGGCTCCCCATTCGCTTGTCAACATGTTGAAATTCCTTGGTTCCAGTTTCCACTCATGTGGGTCCATGAGGTTTCTGCTTAGTCCGTCTGCCAGTGTATTCAATTTTCCTGGCAGGAATTGAGCTTGTAGGTTGTACTTGGTAGCTCAAGGCTGTGTTCCACAATGCCATGGCTAGTCTGCAGAGGGGGTTGGAATGTGTACCCCGCTGCTTGTTTATGTACCACACAACCGTGGTGTTGTCCGTCTTTACCATTAGTTGTCCTGGAAGAATGTAGTCTTTGAAAGCTGTCAGAGCATTCTGTACAGCTAACATTTCTTTTTGACTGATATGTAGGTGCATTTGATTTGGGTTCCATTTGCTCTGAATGCACTTCCCTGCCAGGTGAGCCCCCCCATGCATAGTCTGATGCATCTGTAGTTAGGGTTTGGGTGGCAGGGGGTAGTGTGAATGGTAGTCCCTTGTTTTGGTGGCAGGCCTCTGTCCACCATAGGAACTCCAGGCTTAGGCAAGGTATGAAAGGAATCATTGTTTCCAGGCTGTGATAATGTTGACTCCACAGACTTTTAGATACCACTGTAGTTTCCTCATATGCAGTCTTGCATATGGAATTAGAAGAATGCAGGAGGCCATGAACCCCAAGGCTTGCAGTATTTGTCTTGCAGATGGCAGGGATTTTGTGGCCACTTGTTTGAAGTAAGTTACCAAATTAATTTGCTTTTCTGGCGTGAGGAAAGCCATCTGGGCAGTTGTATTCAAGCTTGCACCCAGGAATGTAATTTGTTGAGAGGGTACCAGTTGTGATTTTTTTTTTGTTTATGGTGTACCCCAGACAAGTTAGAAACCTTTTTACAAATGCCAGATGATTTAAAAGTATGCCCTGGTTTTCTGCCTGAATTAGACATTCGTCCAGGTATGGATATATTTGAATATTTCTTTGCCTGCAAAATGCAATAACTGGAGCCAGGCACTTTGTGAAGACCCTGGGCACAGTAGACAAGCCAAAGGGCAGTGCAGAGAACTGATAATGCGTGTAGCCTGCTTTGAAGCGTAGGTATCTTCTGCAAGATTCCCTGATGGGAAAGTGCAGGTATGCTTCTTTTAAATCTAGTGTTGCCAACCAGGTGCCTTTGCCTAGCATAGGAAGTAATTGGTGAAGAGTTACCATCTTGAATTTTGTAATCTCCAGAAAGGTGTTTAGAGTAGACAAGTCCAGAATTGGAAGCCATGATTTGTCTTTTCTGGGTACCAGAAAAAGCCTGGAATAGAAACCTTGTCCCTTTTCCTCTTCTGGTACCAGTTGAATAGCCCCCATGCTTAAGAGGGAAAGTACTTGTTTTTGAGCCTCTTCCCACTGATTTGGGGGCAGGTCTGGCCACACATTTGGTGTTGGCAACGTTTGGAAATGAAATCTGTATCCCTGGGACACTGTATTTAAAACCCATTTGTCCTGGGTTATGTGTTCCCAGTTCTTTGCATGAAGAGCAATCTTTCCCCATAAAAGGGGCGGTCAAAAGATAAGTGCTTGGGAATTTTAAAAGGAAGTCATTGAAACTGTTTACCAACGGGGGTGTCTTGTTATTTCCAGATTTGGAAGTGGAGGCCCCCCCCCTACTGCTTAGTTCCGAGTCCCCTGGGACTGAAACCTGGGGTTTTTGCTGTCAGAGTTTGGCTTGAGAGTACCTGGAAGGGATTGGAAAGGACTAATTCTTAGAAGGCCAGTGTCTACTAAATCTCGGAGGTTGCACTTGTAAGAAATCTTTAACAGTTTGCATAGATTTAGCCTCATCTTCCCTCTTTTTAAGAACTTCCTCAGCCTTGTTGCCAAACAGGCGGTCCCGACTTAAAGGAGCATCCAACAATTTAGCTTTAACATGATCAGGCAAACATTGCTCCTTAAGCCAAGCATGCCTTCTAAGCACAGACCCAGTAACAGCAGCCCTGCAAGAGGCCTCTAAAGAATCAAAACCACATTGCAAAGTATGTTTCCAACTTGTTCAGCAGAATGCATTAAGTCCTGTAAATCTTTATTTTCCACACAGTCAGGAATCAACATCATTTTCAGTTTAAGCAGTCCAATAATATGCTGTTGATATTTTAACATATGAAATTGGCAGTTAAAACTCTGATTGCCAAGGCTGCAGAAATATAAACCCTTTTTACCCCCATCTATCCAGCACCCTGGAGTCTCTATTAGAAGGGGTAGGATTTTTAGCAGTAGAAGCCTTAATACCCTTGGGCCCCTGAGAAATAGTCTCTGGATCTGCAACAGGATTTTTGAAAAGGAACTTGTGGGACACAGGAACCCTGTAGTATCTGTCAGGTTTACTAGGAGCTGGAGGCAGGGAATCAGGGGCCATACTGGATTCTGAAAACACATCAACAATGTCTAGTACAGGAGGTATAGCCAAAGGCCTATGCTGAGGTAGAAGAAGGAAATCATTAAGCCTCTTTTTAAAATCAGAAAATTCCTGGCTTTCCCAGTAGAAATGCTCCCTTAAAGTATGTAAAGTTTCCCCAAAAGAAAAATCCTCAGGAGGGGAAGCAAAGGGAATGGAATCCTCTGCATCAGAATCCTCATAAGTAGGTATGGACAATTCCAGGTCATCAGAAGAAACAGAATCCTGATCAGAAGATTCATAATCAAGCTCAGCCCTAGGCCTCTTGGGGAGGGGGGTTGGCTACCCCTGATTAGAGTAATTAGATCTTCAGCCATCTTTATCATTTGTTTCTTAGGCACAGGGGCCTGCGCGTCGGTTTTCTAGTCATGGATCGAGATTTAGGCCTTAGTAATGAAGGCGGTGTTGATTTAATATGCAAGTCTGTAGGCCTGAATACACCCTCAGAAGCCGGTGCCTGCACAGCGGCTCCGGACCCATCCAAGGTGGAGACATCCGCAGGTTCCATAATTGAAGCATCTCGTGGCATACCGGACTCCGAATGGGTCTCAGAAGAGGCCTGAGAATCAGAAGTAGCAGTTATCAGGGGCTGCGAAAGCATCTCACTGAGTACCGGCGACTAGCTTAGAAGCGTCATCATCGGTTTTGGACCTCGGCGGTCTGTCTCTATTTTTTTGCGTTTTTAGGTATTCCGATAGTCGGATTGCTAACCGACTTTTCTGGATAATTAAACCTTGAGCCAAAATATTTAGAAGCAAAAATATGCTGACGTTTAATCGTGCGTTGATTAAATTTAGTACAAAACCAACAGCAAGGCACATTGTGGTCAGGGCCTAGGCAAGGAATACAGTACAAATGAAAATCCATATGAGGTATTTGCTTCCCACAAGTAATGCAATTTTTAACTTTTACTGACATCGGTAAGGAGCAAGAAAAAGTTTCCCCAACAGGGTACTTGGCTTTTAGTTGAAGACTTCGGTTCTGAAACTCGAAAACAAAAATTTCAGGAGTCGGCCGACCGGCACTTGTGAACTACTTCTGCTTCGGGCACCGCGTGGGCAAGAAAGACTGATGTAATGGCGTCGGCTGCATGTTTTATACCCCTGACGTCATGGAAGAAGGAAGAGCAACCAACGCAGGACCCAAGACTTTGTTAATCAGGCCGACTGAGGGCAACCTGCCAGCAGATTACCCAAATGTAATGGCTGCAACAGTGAAAGACAAAGAACATCTCCGGGTAGCAGCTTCTAGGATGTCCCTGGTAGGAACGCCTCTGAGAAAGGCTGAAGAGGTAGATGCAGTCCTGGTTGAGAGGGGTCTGATCCCCTGTGGGATAGGTTTTCCATGGTGCTTGTAAGAGAAATTAATGCAATGGCCTATCCATTTGGAAATGGTTTGCTTTGAAATAGCCTTGCCCTCTGCCCCTGCAGCAAATGCTACCAGCAGTTGTTCAGATTTCCTTTGAGGTTTAGTCCTGTCCAAGTAGAATCGAAGTTGTTTGTGCACATCTAAGGAGTGCAGTATTCATTCCACTTTGTTCTGTGGATTAGGAAAGAAGGTTGGCAAATGAATGGACTGATTAAGGGCCACACTGGATACCACTTTGGGCATGAAGGAGGGATTGGTCCTGTGGGACACCCTGTCCGCATGAAAGATGATGAAAGGCTCCACTGCCACAAGGGCCTGTAATTCAGATACCCTTCTTGCTGAAGTGATTGCTAAAAGGAAAGCTGTTTTCCAAGAAAGGAATTTTAAGTCTGCAGTAGCAGCTGGCTTGAAAGAAGGAAGAGTGAGTTTCTCCAAGACAAAGTTAAGATCTCAGGCTGGAGTTGGAGCTCTCCTGAGTGGTTGTAAATGTTTGGCCCCTCTGAGGAACTGCTTGAGCAGTGGATGAGAGAAGAGGGGAGGTTCTGTGCTATAATGAGCTGAAATGGCTGAGGCGTGAATTTTGATGGAGGAGAAAGACAGGCCCTTGTGAAGCATCTCAGTTAAGTATTGTAAAAACTGAGGTAAATTGGGTGCTGCTGTGCTCATCCCTTGAGACTGGTTTCAGGCACAGTATCTTTTGCATTTTTCAGCATAAGATTTTCTAGTACTAGGCCTTCTTACCTCTAAAATGATATCCATCACTGGTTTACTGAGGGATGGTAAAGGAGAGATTGGGTAATTAGCCAGGCTGCTAGGTTCAGTGTTTGAAGTTGAGGGTGCAGAATCTGGTTCTCCTGCTGAGACAATAGGGTAGGAGTCTGAGGCAGGTGCCATGGGGGGAACCATGACACACTGCGCAGGAGGGGGTACCAGTGTTGGCGTGGCCATTCTGGAGCAATAAAAATCATCCTTGGTTTTTCCTGTTTAGTTTTTAGTAGTACTTTGGAGAGCAGAGACAGAGGGGGGAAGGCATATAAGATAGTTTTTTTCCAGCTGAAGGACAGGGCATGCACTTTACAGGCTTATTTGTGGGGGGGGTCCTTGTGCAAAATTTGTCCAATTGGTAGTTCTGGGGAGAGCCAAACAGGTCTACATCTGGGCTCCCACACTTGGCTTGTCAACATGTTGAAAATCCTTGGTTCCAGTTTCCACTCGTGTGGGTCCATGAGGGTTTCGGCTTAGTCCGTCTGCCAGTGTATTTTAACTTTCCTGGCAGGAATTGAGCTTGCAGGTGCACTTGGTAGCTCAAGGCTGTGTTCCACAATGCAATGGCTAGTCTGCAGAGGGTGTAAGAATGTGTACCCCCCTGCTTGTTTATGTATCACATAACAGTGGTGTTGTCCGTCTTTGCCATTAGTTGTCCTGGAAGAATGTGGCCCTTGAAGGCTGTCAGAGTATTCTGTACAGCTAACATTTCTTTTTGATTGATATGCAGGTGCATTTGACTTGGGTTCCATTTGCCCTGAATGCACTTCCCTGCCACGTAAGCCCCCATGTATAGACTGATGCATCTGTTGTTAGGGTTTGGGTGGCAGGGGGTGGTGTGAAAGGTAGTCCCTTGTTTTGGTGGCAGGCCTCTGCCCATCAAAGGAACTCTAGACGTAGGCAAGGTATGATAGGAATCATTGTTTCTAGGTTTTGAGAATGTTGGCACCATAGGCTTTTTAGATACCACTTTAGTTGCCTCATAAGCAGTCTTGCATATGGAATTAGAAAAATGCAGGAGGCCATGAACCCCAACGCCTGCAGTACTTGTCTTACAGATAGCAGGGTTTTTGTGGCCACTTGTTTGAAGTAAGTTGTCAAATGAATTTGCTTTTCTGGTGTGAGGTAAGCCATCTGGGAAGTTGTATTTAAGCTTACTCCCAGGAATATAATTTGTTGACAGGGTACCAGTCGTGACTTCTTTTTGGTGTACCCCAGACAAACTGGTAAATCCACAAAACGAAAAAGGCGAGAAGGCTCCCAAAATGAAACTCCTTTATTCACAAATAAATGGTAAGTGCTTTCACCGGCCAAAATGCGCCAGCTTCTTCAGACCAAACTCGGAGTTGGTTTTGTGGATTTACCAGTTTGTGTTTTTTGGTTCGTTTTTTGTACCCCAGACAAGTCAGAAGCCTTTTTACAAATGCCAGATGATTCAAAAGTATGTCCTGGCTTTCTGCCTGAATTAGACAATCGTCCAGGTATGGGTATATCTGAATATTTTTTTGCCTGCAAAATGCAATAACTGAAGCTAGGCACTTTGTGAATACCCTGGGTGCAGTAGATAAGCCAAAGGGCAGTGCAGAGAACTGATGTGCGTGTATAGCCTGCTTTGAAACGTAGGTATCTTCTGCAAGATTCCCTGATTGTGATGTGTAGGTATGCTTCTTTTAAATCTAGTGTTGCCAACCAGGCATCGTTGCCTAGCATATTAAGTAACTGGTGAAGAGTCAGCATCCTGAATTTTGGTATCTCCAAAAAGGAGTAGACAGGTCCAGGATAGGACGCCATGAATTGTCTTGAGTCAAAAACTTGTCCCTTTTCCTCTTCTGGTACCAGTTGAATAGCCCCCATGCTTAAGAGAGAATGTACTTGTTTTTGTGCCTCTGCCCACTGATTTGGGGGTAGGCCCGGCCATCCACTTGGTGTTGGCAACGTGTGGAAGTGAAATCTGTATCCCTGGGATACTATATTTAAAACCCATTTGTCCTGGGTAATGAGTTCCCAATTCTTTGCATGAAGAGTAATCTTTCACCCCAAAGGGGCAGTCAGATGATAAGTGCTTGGGAATTTTAAAAGGAAGTCATTGAGACAGTTTACCATAGGGGGAGTCCTATTACTCCAGACTTGAAGTAGAGGCCCCCCCACTGCTTAGTTCTGCGAGTCCCCTGGGACTAAAACCTGGGATTTTTGCTGTGTCTGGGTTTGGCTTGAGAAGACCTGGAAGGGGCTGGAAAGGACCAATTTTTAGAGGGCCAGTGCCTACTAAATCTAGGAGGCTGAACTTGTAAAAAATCTTTAACAGTTTGCATAGATTTAGCTTTATCTTCCATCTTTTTCAGAACTTCCTCAGTCTTGTTGCCCAACAGGCGGTCCTGATTTAAAGGAGCATCCAACAATTTAGCTTTAACATGATCAGGCAAAGATTGTTCCTTAAGCCAAGCATGCCTTCTGAGCACAGACCCAGTAACAGCAGCCCTGCAAGAGACCTCTAATGAATCAAAACTACATTGCAAAGTATGTTTTCCAAAATGTTCGGCAGAATGCAATAAATCTTGTAATTCTTTATTTTCCACACCGTCAGGAATCAACATAATTTTCTGTTTAAGCAGTCCAATAACATGTTGCTGATATTTTAACATATGAAACTGGCAGTTTAAAGCCCTAATGGCCAAGGGTTGCAGAAGTGTAAACCTTCTTACCCCATCTATCCAGCCCCCTGGAGTCTCTATCAGAAGGGGTAGGATTTTTAGCAGTAGAAGTCTTAATGCCCTTGGGCCCCTGTGAAATAGTCTCTGGATCTGCAATAGGATTTTGGAAAAGGAACCTGTGGGACTCAGGGACCCTGTAGTATTTCAGGTTTTCTGGGAGCAGGAGGCAGGGAATCAGGGGCCAAACTAGATTCCGAGAAAGCATCATCAACAATGTCCAGTACAGGAGGAATAGCTAAAGGCCTATGCTGAGGTAGGAGAAGGAAATCCCCAAGCCTCTTTTTTGAATCAGAGTAATCCTGGCTTTCCCAGTGGAAATGCTCCATTAGAGAATGTAAGGTTTCCCCAAAAGAAAAATCCTCAGGAGGGGAAGCAGAGGGAATAGAGTCCTCTACATCAGAATCCTCATAAGTAGGTAAGGACAAATGCAGGTCATCAGAAGAGTCAGAAAAAACAGAATCCTGATCAGAAGATTCATAATCAGCCTCTTAGAAGGGGGGGGGGGTTGGCTACCCCTGATTAGAGTTACTAGATCTTCAGCCATTCTTATCATTTGTTTTTTAGGCATAGTGGCCAGAGCATGTGGCCTGGGCGTCGGTTTTTTAGACATGGATCGAGATTTACATCTAAGTAATGAAGGAGGTGTCGATTTAATATGCAAGTCCGTAGGCCTGAATACACCCTCAGAAGCCGGTGCCTGCACAGTGGCTCCGGACCCATCCAAGGTAGAGACATCCGCAGGTTCCATAGCTGAAGCAACTCACGGCATACCGGACTCCAAATGGGTCTCAGTAGAGGCCTGCGAATCAGCCGTAGTGGGTATCAGGGGCAGCGAAAGCGTCTCACTGAGTACCGGCAAACTGGCAACTGGCTTATCACAAATAATGCAATTGTTAACTTTTACTGACATCGGTATGGAGCAAGAAAGTTTCCCCAACGGGGTACTTAGCTTTAGTTGAAGACTTCAGTTCTGAAACTCAAACAAAAATTTCAGGAGTCGGCCGACTGGCACTTGCGAACTGCTTCTGCTTCGGGCATCGCACGGCAAGAAAGACTGATGTAATGCCGTCGGCTGCATGTTTTACACCCCTGACGACCTGACGTCATGGAAGAAGGGACAGCAACCGACGCAGGACCCAAGACTTTGTTAATCAGGCCGACTGAGGGCAACCTGCAAGCAGATTACCCAAGTGTAATGACTGCAACAGTGAAACACGAAGAACATCATATTCATATTTATAAAAAATAGTTACTTTTCATGCAGTATACATGTTTCATGTAACAATTAGCATTCATTCAGTCACTGGGCTAGATTACAAAAGACTTGCTCTCAGTGTATAAGTGTCACAGTCTCAAACTGTAAATCAGATTCCAGTCCCCATCCATACAAATTACTGCCTGCTGAACCCAGATTTCTCTCAAAATTCACTAACTCCATGGCAGTAGCTTTAGGTAGAATATAAATACACGCCAGCATAATCATCTTCTTGCCACAAATCTGCCATTATTGCATTTTCCCCTGTTCTATCACTATTAAAGCCCCTGTAGCAATAAGTATTACTTCTCCACATTTCTTTTGTCCCCGATATTCTGCTTAATATCCACCATGAATCTTTTGTCAAATTCAAATGCTCGTTTCTATCCAAATGTGTTATTGCTGCATTGCTATTTGTACCCTATATTCTTGGTACAATTTAATACTTTTTATTTTTTTGTCTGCACCTGTAAGACTTATTTGCATTCCATGATAAGGAGAGAGTAGCCTCTATGATGGGAAGCTATTCTACCCACCTATTATACACGACAGCTGTTCTGAATGTATTTTTCTAACTTTTAGCTAACATGCACCAAGCCACATAGGGCAGAGGTGTAGAGACCAACAGTGACACCAAGCTGTCCAGAGCACAGCCATCGAGGGGCAAGGAAGGCTCTGAGAACTTTGGAGCTGACCCCATCATAAAATGCAGGCAAACTCTACTCCAGTTACTTGGGGGGGGGTATGGATCACTGGAGGCTTTGCTCATCAGACTGCTTGGATGTAGCTACTACTGCAGATTGTTTTAAGTAAGTTCTTAAGATCTCGGTCAGGGCATTTACCAGGTCAGAATCCTGTGACCACTATACTATCACTCTCCAATGAGATACTGCTGGCACACTGCAGGTGCTGAGAAAAACACTCTTGGATACCATCAAAGATTGAAGAAATACTAATTTCATGAACTTTAATTATACCCTGCTTAGGACGAATGGGTTCCATTCCCATTAAGGTATGTAAAAACAAGCATGGAGTAATTAAGCTGAGGTAAAGGAACCATGAACATTAAAGCACCCCTAACCATAAAACCCTGGAGCAAAGTTTGGCTGAAAACTGCAGGATGTAGCAGAATATGAAGCATTCATGCCCAAGCTCAAGTTTAAGTGTTTACTTCCTACGCACTTTTACAACTCCAAAAAGGTACAGTTCTGGTAGGAACTTACCATAATTGTACCGGTCTGAGATATTTCACTGTCGCGGTCTTCACATTTGGAATATCTTGTTGAACACATTTGGAATATCTTGTTGTACAAATAGTTCACAGCTGGACAGTTTTCCAAAGCATTTCCCCTCCCTACTACTTCTGATGCGTGGCTTCAGCCAATAGTATCCCAACCCCCCCTTTTTTTTGCAGTTGAAAAAAAAAAGGGTGAAAAAAAATGGAGGATGTAAAACAATTCAAGGTTTCCAAAGTCCAGAAATTCCCTATTAGGAAAGGCACTGCTGCAGCCCCTGACTATGTAATATTTAATGGCGAAGGCCTGTGGCTCGATTGTTCTGCAGAAGCCTATGTCAACAGTATCTGTCATGTCCAGCCAAACTGAATCATCTGACTTTCCTCCAGCGACTCCAGATCCTGCGGCCCACAAAGGTCTACGTTTTGATTATGGAAGGGGGAGGTAGAATCCTCAGTATTTTCATTAGAAAGGAAGCTCCTAGAGACTGTACTGAGCACTCAGTCACCCGCTCAAAAGCAGCTCCACCAGAGTATAAAGTAGGTACAAGGTGCCAAAGTCCAAATAGGTACAGCCCAGCTTGCCTCTGCCTAGGATGGGTACTGCCATGGTCCAACCTCCACTCACCTGGGCTTCCAACTCTGACTCTCTGGATCAGGCTTCTTTGATTTTAATTAAGGCATTAACGTTTCAGTCACCTGAACCAGAAGTGCCATCAGTGTCAGGAGTTCCTACCAAAAAAAGGGTTGATTCTACTGTAGTGGACACAGACTCCTCAGATTTTGTAGTTGCTAAGCTAGTAGAGGTAGGAAGATTCTCATCGGCTGAGGACCTTGACTCAGACATTGCACACAACCCTTGCCCTGTGCATCTCCATCAGACAGTTTTGCTTCTGATGGTACCCTCCACAGAATGAAGTACTTTTCACTGGAATGCCAATGGGTATTTGGACAGCCAGCAAAGATACAAGGCTTACATGGAGCTCCCTGAACCTAAGCCCCTAGCTGTTCCTCTAGTGCTAGAAGTCCTGGAAGCTATTTTTGAAACTTCATCTTTGGAGCCTGACTCACCTCCCTCTTCCTAGGAACCTGACCATTTTTACAAGCTCAAGGATTCCCAAAGGTACTTGTACAGAAACCCTTTACCTGATTCAGATGTGGTTGCCTTTAGACAACAGCAAGAGAGCAGTTCCAGCTTCAACCATGAATAACATCCTCAAGGAATAAAGAGAAGAGCTCTGGATAGATCTGGAGAAAAAAGATGCACACGTTGCTAAATGTAGGTCATCAGAATGCCAGCTGCAGATGCTTTCTTTTCAGCAGTCCCTGCAAGAGCAGAAGAGGACCAAGGTGGAAAGGATTGAAGATAACCTAAAACAGGAGTTGCTGGACCTTTGTGAACTTTCCTACCAGGAGGCCAAGCACTGCAAAAAATGTAGTTATGCTGCTGCAGGAGGTGTCTATTAGGAGACTAGACTGGTTGAGGACTTCTCAACTGGAGGAGAAAGGTAGGACTGCCTAATCTGGTATGCAGATTTTTCAAACCTTTGTGCCTAGGTCACAGTACGATATCCCAAAAGTGAAGAGTGCAACAACGATGAACACTAGTGTAGTTCAGTATAATCATAAAAACAGATCAAACAGTGCAATAACATGAAGAGCTATCACAGTGCACCGTTTACGTGACCAAGAAATTGTAAGGATG
The DNA here is from genome assembly GCF_019279795.1 of Protopterus annectens. NCBI lineage: Eukaryota > Metazoa > Chordata > Ceratodontiformes > Protopteridae > Protopterus > Protopterus annectens. Next base: position 818,402,847 of record NC_056739.1, read on the forward strand.
GACTCTAACATAAAAGTAGAGGAATCAAGCCTGGTTCCCTCACATGGCAGGATAGATTCCTGGCCCCCGACTGTGGCCCAGATAACCTAAGTTTGATAAGTAGTTTGGAGGGTGGAGGAGCTGGGGACAAGGAAGGGGCACTAAGAAGTTTATCTCAGCCTGACCATCTCGGCAAGAAGATCTGTGGTCGAAAGCTGGAGTACTCCTCAGAGGAAGGTTTGAAGTCTTCCTGGTACTGCATTTCAGAGGATCGGAAAGGTGCAAACACAATGGAAGTGGCACAACCTTGTAGTAAGACAAGGACCAGGAGCTCCACATGTGACTTACCAGCCAGAAGGATGGGAAACTACTATCTATACTAACTGCAGCCTCAAAGAAAAATGACACCACCTTGCAAACCATCTCCAATAAAATCTGTTGGTTCATTACTACTCCCCCCAATAATGAACAACAAATTCTGCTGGTTTGTTATTAACTCCCTTAGTAATGAGCACCAATGCCTAACTCTTGCCAAAGCTAAATGGCTCCCAGTATGTTTGAGAGCTAACCTCCTATCAACATTTCTCATTCACAAAGCCCTTTCTCGTAAATCATCTTCCCCTCTCACTCAGATTTACTCCAAAACCCCCAGATATAACCTCAGAAGTATCTCTCCATTTCAATCTACCCTACTAACTCTAAAAACTAAACTTCATTGCACTGAGTGTGCATTCGTTATCCTGGCATCTAAACTTTGGGACTCCAATCCTCTATCAGAGATGTCCAAACGTACTCAAATATCAGATAACAGCTCAAGGAACATCTCCTTACCCAAAGTCAGCTACACTTACACAAGTCATGTTACATGAAACCTGCAGCTCTCTCACACCCCTTTATCCATACTTCATCTCATCTAGTCATCCCGCCTTCCTTTTATCTTCGCATCTCTCGCACTTCTCCTTTCCACTCCTCTTCCATCTGCATGCCTCTTTCACCATTTCTTTTTTCTACCCCTAGTATCCTTTTCCTGCAACGATTCTCACGTGCCTCTTCTAACATCTTCATATCTCTGACATGTCGCTATCCTTGACGCATAAGCCATCTCAATCTTATGGCTATATCTTAGCCAAAAAGCTCTGCTAAGCATAATTTTATTTTTCTACCCATGGTTTTTTTTTTTTTTTTACTGTAACCTACTTCTGTAACTAAAGGTTATAGCATATTCTTGTCTCTGTAAATATGTATGTGTTTTTTATAAAATGTTTTGTTCACCTGGACTGTGCCTGCAAATGGCTCACTGAGATAAGTGCACTATCCCAGTAAACAAATGTGTGTTGTGTGAGAGTATACATATATATATATATATATATATATATATATATATATATATATATGCAAATAAAAACTAGGGCCCGGAAAGAACATACACAGAGGTTTTTCCAAAAGGTGAAACGTGGAAAAACATAACTGTCAGGGCCAAAGTGGAGCTAACAAAATTACTCTAAACTTGTCTCTAGTCTTCCGGATGAACCTTTTAAGCATCAGCGGAAATGAGGCAACCGCAGAAGTCCAGGGAGCCATTTCTGGATGAAAGCATTTTAAGACTCTCAAAAACAGATCTTACAGGGTAAAAACTGGTAAGGTTTAACTTTCACTGCTTCTTTAGTTTTGATTTTCTAGGAGTTTATCATGGCTGCAAAAAGGTGGTGCTTACAAAGCCATACTCTTCCTAATGCATTCTACTGTTTTCCTCATACACAAAGATCTTTCCCAAAAAATAACCTCTGTTTTTTTTTGTTTGTTTTTTGTTTGTTTTTTTTGCATAGAGGTCAACTGCAAAACAGTCTAGTCCAACTATGCTAACAAAAAATCAAAATAAACAAATATACTTCCCTACTCCCCCAGCAGAATATAACACCAAAATCATGATAAATTACTCAAGTAGCTTCTATCTAACTGACTTCTACTGTGACAGCATAAAAGGAAAGCACATATTCATCTTCCTGTCTAGGCATTTACTAACAAGAAGAGACTTTATAATACTTAAATGCTTTGGGTACTCCTTACTGGCATCTATAAATCAAAATTAAAACAAGATAACCTTCTGGCCAGGAAGTAAGTCTGTGGAGACATCATAACCATCTCAAGGCATGGAAGGATAGGGATCCAAATGGATCAGCACGCAAAGGAGAGTAGTACTGCTGGAACTGAATTCATCCTCAAGTCTTGCTGAGTACCTTCAAAAGGTGGACCTTGATTTTCCACAAAATCTCACCAAGATTATATATAGACTATATATACCGTGGACGGTAGTAGGTTCAAAAATAAAAAAAGATAGCTGGGTGCGCAAGACCCAAGTTAAAAAAGCACCCAATCCTGGTAAGCGGACTGGTGCCAGGGCTGGAAAAATGACAAATGTAGAATCCTCAACACATGGACACATTCCTATAATGGGGCTAGGCCAGGCCCAGGGGGAGGATGCCCCCCCCCATTGTAGAAGTAGTAGTCCACAAAAAATTATAAAAACTGACAGGTCAAAAAGAGCCATAAAGATGACAAAGTAGACTATTGAGGAAAAGAATGAAATTATGCATTGTTACTATTATGCAATTTTCATTAATACCCAGGGTACAAACAGCATTCAATCTTAACTGCCATTCAAGTTCTAACCTTTCTAAATTTGTTTTACTGTCACAGTATTAATGAAAATTGTTCTTTGGCTAGTGTGCTTAAGTTAAGGTCTTCTAAACTGTAATCAGATTACATTAAAAGGTTGCTTGTTTTACAGCATAGTGGGCATTAGACTATTTACACCTACCTTAGTGTGTCACTAGGAAGTAAATGTGTGTATGAAATTAACATTTATTACTACATCTTTTATTATTTACAGTCACTTACATACAACTCTCCGTTTTAGTTCAATATTGACCATTAGGTGTGTTTTAATGTTTGAATGTTTTTGTTTTAATATGTGTTTATTTAACAACATGGTTTTTAATACGTGTCTTTAACTTTAAAAAGTGAATTACTAAGGAATCACATGATTTGGGCTCATTTAAATTGACAGTAAAAGGTTATAGCTTTGCTCTCAAGAAGCCCAGTTAAAATTATTAGGTGAAAGCACTTCGTGTAAAGTCGTTTTTTGTAACAAACTTGGAGTCCTCAGTTACGGCTGGCGGTAGCGTTTTTTATTTGTTTTTTTATAGTTCAACACAACACAGCCTATTTCTAAAATGAAACATATGTCATAATCAGCTTAAGAGTCTCTGTTTGATATATCCATTCCCTATCCAGCATACCTAGTTAGCATAATCATTTCATTTAAACACTGCAGGAGCTGTACTTTAGGATAACACAAATCTGACTGACCACTTCTGCAAAGTTGTAGCTTGATCTTCACAAACATTGCCAGTGATACTGCTGGGCCACACAAGTAGTGGGCACATGGTGCCCATGAAAAATTATCAAAGAGTTGCACTGTCCTCTTCTTCCCACAAAATGTCAGTGCACAGTCTCTTATTCCCAGGTATGTCCAAGGTGGAGCTATCTACATGCCACAACCAGTTGAAGACACCATGCCCCAAACGAGGCTGTATGTACATTCATTTATTTTAAGGGACAGCTAAGGAGAGTGCACCAAAGTGCCTTTTTTCAGTACAATATGATTGCAAGAAACAAAAATCAGGAGGTCTGAATAGCAGCCCCATAAACTTGATGGACAAGATGTAAATTATCAAGTAATTGTCATTTGTTCTAGTTCATCACTTTCAGAATCTAGAGAAGAGGGCGAGGAGATCCCCATTTCCTATTAAGTGCCTCAAAATACATTGTCATAAAGTGAATTTCAGAAATACCCATAAAGTATAAAATGTTATTTTGGTTGCTTGGTTATATGGTGCACACAGACAAGAGTCCTTACTTTAACCTAGGCAACTGGGGGTTCAATTAACTGCCCTGGCAATGAAGAAGCCAGGCATTAAGGTAGAATAGTGAGATTCTCGCAAAAGTTAGGGGGGGTAGTAAGCAATCTGTGAACATATGGGGAAGTGTGAATTCTACAGCAGAGACTGGAAAAAACACTTCCTGTTCTTGGGAGGAAGGGGCAGACTGCTTGCTGGTCATTTCCTTTCCAGAAGCAAGGAACAACCAGAGTGGACAGCCCACTGCACGCCCCCATAAGCTGGATGTTCAGGGGGAAGGAACTATCCCCCAGTGTCTGTCACAACAATGCCCCCCCCCGGTGAACTCTTGCCCCAGCGATGAGGAAGAAATAGGCTAAACAGCCACAGGTCAGGCAGTTGAAAGGCAGCAGGTGCCAACAGTGACTAAAAACGTCATTTTCAGTTGCAGAGAGACCCTAGTGCCTAGGAGGCCCTGTCATCTTGGAGCTAAAGCTAGATTCTAAAACATACAGACCTGTTTTAGTGAGTGCTGCACTACACAGGGCAGCAATAAGCTGTCTAAGACTGTGTTCAGTGAAGGCAGTTAGATGATCCTGCATTGACATCAGACAGAAGAGATGTTTAAAGGCTAACTCATGCCTCTTTTTATAGTACATCAGTCCAGAACTTACTCCACTGGAAGGTCAGGCTGCAAATATGGCATACAGTAATGAAACCATTAATGATTTACTTTACAATATGCTGGACTGCTCACATATGAAGAGCTGAAAACACACCCAGAACAATGCATAACAATTTAAATTCTATTTCGAGAAGCCTCTGAAGAGTTCTCCTATGCACAATAACTTGACTGAGTGGGAAAAATTATAAAAAGCAGAAACCCATTAAATCACAGCTCATGTACAAGATGGTCAAATAAACGCCAATGCCACTCTCTGACAATATTTTTTCCATAGCAACAAATGTCAGTAGAATGCAAGAAGGATCATTATCCCTACTAAAAGCTGCCCAAATCATTTGAGATGCACAAGGATGTGCAAATGGATCAGCAAGAGCACACAAAAAGGCAACTTTGCTTTGGGTCACACAGCAAAGCAGCATACTTAGCATGTAGTGAGAGTTCTAAACAATACTAGGCTAAGGTGCCTCTTCAGTTTTGTGCAGAATGTTTTCATCTGATGGGAACGGACTGGGGGAGGCAGGTACTAAGGTCACTGTATACTTGAGTATACAGGGCAGTTGGGCTTGTAATTACATTTGCATCCCTCCCACACCATATAGTCACAATACAAATTATGGGAAAATTATGTCTGCACATCTTCCAAACTAGAAAGCTTTCAATACTGACAAGAACTAGGCCAGCAGCCAGTATGTAAAATGATGAACATGGTTTCATTAACTGTACCAGGCTGGCAAGTTCATTGTATTTGAAAGGGCAACACAGTGGCTCTGTGGTTAGTAGCGTAGCCTCAGAGCACCTGGGTCCTAGCTGTACTCAGCTGGGGTTTAGAGCCAAGTCTACAATTCCCCCTTGTGTCCACATAGATTTTCATTGGGTGCTCTGGTTTCTTCTCACATCTCGAACTTGGGGTAGGTTAACTGGCATCCCGTCACACTGGACACTCTTCCCCCAGCCCAGGTCAGTATTTGCTGGCAACTTACATGGAAATTCTAATAGTAGCTGTTCTCAGATTGTACTTAAACTGATGAAAACTAATCTTATAAATTTCGCTTTTCCATCCTACAAACACGAGCTCTGTACTTATGTAAACTAATCTGGGAAATCTACTTAAAACAGAATGTTCAGAAATCTTTGCTCTTGTGACAATTTTAACAATTACATTCCCATACCTCTCAACCTCTTAGTACAAAATATCTGGGCAAAAGCCAAAGATAGTAGTGGGACAAAGCCCCCAAAATAGGGACAAATTTTAAATATGGCTCTTATAAACTTAGAAAGTTGCTAAAATAAAAAGGTCTTGTGTTACCATGCATCTTCTGAATGATATGAAGTCTGAAACTCAAATGCCTATTTAGTGAATTCAGTCCTCACTGATTTGCCACAATAATCCAGAAAACCACAAATTTTACCACGAAAAGACCAAAAATATGAGGTAATAATCTGGACAGTTAACATTCCTGTGAGTGTGATGGCTTCATTCTAAACAACCTGTGTTTAACTTCTAGTTAATTCCATTTCATTTTTTCGCATAGTTACAGTTGCTTAATGATACTCTGATATGTGCATTACTCTCCAATTTGGTAACTAAAGAGATAGATCTGGATCTGACATGGAAGACTATTGCATGGGCAATACAGTATAACTATTTAATTTATATAAAACTGCAACCATGATCACCGCTAACACTGGTGTAATAGAGCCCCCATCCCATTTAGCTGCTTCCTGAAGCCATCTCACCCATCCCTTGGTAGTCAACAGGCATCATAACCTACAACCTTCCTCTCTTTTGAAACCTAAATGTCCAGGCAAGTACTTGGAAATATTAACACAAGTGCCATGTCTGAGGAAGTGCAGCTCATTACAGTACCATTGTTCGCGAAGACCACTCCCATGTGAGGTGTAAAACTAAGTGGAATGTTAAATAAAATAAAAAATGCACAAACCTAGACTGTAATGAAACTCCAATAATGATAATTACTCTGATGTTTACACTGTCACTGCGGTGGTGGTGCAGCGGTAGCGTTGTCGCCTCACAGTAAGACGTCCTGTTCGATTCTCAGCTAGAGCGTCTTCTGTGTGGAGACGTGCGTGAATGGGCGTACCTTCGTTGAAGGTTGTGCGTCAGAGCTGGCAACTCAGCATGTAAAAATCTACTGCCAATCATTAGCGGACCGGAGCTCCACTGTGGCGACCCCTAACCGGGAAAAGCCGAAAAACACAACAACAACAACTCTGTTTACACTATCAGTGAATATTTCATAGTAATAAAATGGTCATAATTACAAACTACAGTCCTATATGTTCAAACCTAAGAACCTAGGTGAAAAAAACAGGGCTTTTAGAAGCCCTGGTCCTGCTATGAAGAAAAAGGTTCAGTAGAGGACATCTGTGTTTGTGGTTACTGTTAAAACAGTTTATTTCCTCAAAACGAACCAGAAGTCAGAAAGCACCACCCAAAACAGCTGTCCTATGTTTAGATTCGTTTTGCTCTACAGAAACACAATTTTGGCAAAAGGGCACTACTCAGCAAAAATCAAATGTGTCAACAGCAAGTCAGAAAAGTATTTTTAACAACTTTTACTCATTTATACATTTCCCGTCTCTTCTGCTACTGACTACAATTAAATATAAATATAGACGTTTGACTGCAGGACTGAAATACAGAATTATGAAAATAATCGGTCAGTTCAACAATCACACTTACTAGGTGCCAAGCCACACATAAAATACGCAGATCAGCAAGATCCAGCAGCCCAAAGCTACATAAAAAAATTACAAGTTACACCATAAACCCAGCACTTCCTAACTTAATCTCTGCACGTTGCTTATAGAAGAGTGCTCAGGAAACATTAGCCTTTAATCTGTTCAAGTGTTAAACACACAGGATCTCTGGAGTTAGCAGATCTCTCTGAAAAGGTGACATAAGACCAAACACTGATGACAATGCTCTGATGATGCAATCAGCACAACACCCAACATTTCCTCCTACGCACGCACGCGCATACACACACACAGACACACCTGGCAGGCAATTTTACATTAATAATTCAGATAATACTTTCTTATTCTTCCGTGACAACTCACAAAATGTTACATAAACAAGATACAATTATTAGTGTGGATTCACACGTTTTAACCTCCCCCCATGTCCATCTTTTATGGCACACAAAATATACAAAAGTAAAACACTGGTAGTGTTGTAGGTGTGCCCAAGTACATGCTCAGTTATCCACATAAATAAGTATATAGAATGAAATGCAGTATATATACATTCAATAAACTCGACCCTTTTCTACGTACACAGGCATGCTATTAAGGTAGATCAGTCTGAATTCATTCATGACAATCTATATACACACTCTATAATGATTTGCAATACAAGGTTGCACACATACTACACATTCCCTAACTACCCACTCAGTGTTGTAATGCTTCCTCACAGTGTATCTTGACACACTCATTTTCAAGTCATTACTCTTCCCTCTTACTGCTAAATGTTTTTGATCAAATATGCTGACCTCTGCTGCCTTATTCAAGTCTAACATGGAGGTCAGAAAAACAAAGATGAGGAATCCTTAATGTACCACATTATACATGCACAGGTCTTTTTTTTCTTCTTACCAATGTGTAATTGCATTCTGAAAACTAAATCAAAAGTAATAAAATCTAGGACACTCTAGCTCTAAGGATATTCCTTATTTTATGCCTCACCGCTACTGTCACGTAACAAATGGTTGTAAATGTTAATATCACCCAAAATGCAGCAGCTATTGCCTTCTATCATTTGCCAAACACACAAAACCATTTCAATGGCATGTGGCATCATTTCTAATTTGATGTCACCTTCTATTTTGCAAAATAAACTTCATTCATCACTGTGACGACCATGCCCTGGCCCAGCAATCAAGGAGACTCAATCCTCACCACTAACACCAGGGAGGTCATCTCCTAGAGAAGGAAAGGATAACTAACACACAGTAAAGTACAATTTCCCTAAAGTGCACACAGAGATCACAGTCAGTCTGGGCCTGGTTGCTCCCTTGCTCACCAGGTCCCCAATAAGACTCTCCACTGGCACAGCTATAGGATCCAGGTCTCAGCCTACCTGGGCAAGCTAAAACGTCCAGTACCCTCTCTGTCCAACCAGTGCTTCGTGTCCCTTCCAAGTAGCTGACACAACACACACACACACTGAGATAAGTATTTATACAACTTCACAGACACCCCTGGGAAAGGCTGACACAGATTCTCCAACTGTGCCCCTTTACCCAGACTATACGGTAGTAATTACTGTCACCACCCAGTTAATAATATCAGCTACTAAAAGGCCCTTAAAAGGATGTCCAATTATTACTGTGCAATATTAATATCCAATGGTAGTATGACTAGCAGTCACAAGGCTCAATTTGCAGTGACTTAGACAGTAAACTCTACAAATACGCAATGTATTCTAGAGCTGATCTCTACACAAAGCAGCCACAGGTAGAAGGTTTTAAAAATATTTAATAATAAGTAATTAAAACAACACAAAACTACTACACCACAGAGATATCCAAGAGTTCAGAGACTACACAGAATCTTAAAATAATAAAGTAGGACAGGTCTGATTTCAAAGAAAAATACCTAATCAAGCTTTACTAGCTTTAACTATTCCTACAAGAAATCACAGTGCTAAAAAACTTACATGTGAGCACAAGCAGAGTGCTGGTAAGTTGGATATCAAGATCAAAATGCTCCTCTAAGTCTCTTGTGAGAAATAGTATTTAAACATTAACATGTCTCTGGGTCCTCCCCAGATTACATCATTTTTGACACTTATGTTTTCCCAGTACTCATATTGCATCATCTTTCTTAACACCTGCTCTGAGTTACCAGGCTAACAGAAACTCCATTTACATTATTTAGCAAGCTAACATCTGCACAGGAGAATACAACACTAAAAGACATTTCACATATACACTCTAGCAATTAGTCCTTAGTTAACACAATAGACAGAATGTCTTCAGCCAGCCTGACTGGAACCAACTTTAAAGATCAAAGAATGTCATAAAATCATTTCAATTTCAAAAGACAAATTTGAAAGGCTCGACTTAGCTTTTCTTTACAGCAAGTGGGAAATGTTGTAACAATCGTGAAGTTCACATTTTACAGTGTTTTCTTTACACTCAAGAAAAATGCCTGTATTTTACATTTATTATCAAGAAAACATGCCTGTATTTTACATTTATTTACAAATGCCAGAATCAGATATCAAATTCTATTTGACTAGGTTGGCAGCTTTTGCCCATCTCTCCCCAATCATCACATCTCTTCCCCCCCAGGGAACTCATGTGCCCCTGGAGAAACATCACTTGAGAGTGTCAGGTCTATCTGGGTGCACCTCACCCCATTCCCTGTCTTCAGAGGCCATCTGCATTTGCATTGCTACTCCCACCACGGTGCTGCACTGGCATATCGTATGCTTGCAACCCCAGACTCCATCTTAGCAACTTGGCATTTTGCTGACTGGTTTTGTAACCATGTTAGAGGGTTGTGATCTGTCATCACAGTGAATTTTCTTCCATACAGACAAGGCTGAAGTTTTTATAGTGTCCACACTATGGCTAGACATTCCTTTTCTACTGCTGAATAGCATTCCTCCCTAGTTGGAGCCTAAGACTGAGATAAACCACTGGGTGCTCTTCTCCCACTGAAGAAATCTGGCTAAGTACAGCCCCCACCCCATGGTTTGAAGCATCCACCCGCACAACAAAGCCTTTGCTGTAGTCTGGACTGGCTAATACAGGGGGTCCTCCCAAAGCTTCCTTAAGCTTCTGAAATTCCTGCTCACATGCTGAGGTCCACACTGCCATATCTGGCCTGTTTTTCCTTGTCAGGTCTGTGAGGGGAACAGCTATGGTACTATAATTGGGAACGAACTTTCTGTAGTACCCTGCTGTCCCCAAGAATGCCCTCACATGCTTTTTGGAAACAGGTGCAGGCCATACCTGAATAGCTTCCACTTTGGCAGGTTCTGGCCTTATCTTACAACTCCCCACTCTATGTCCTAGGTAGTAGACCTCTGCTATACCCACCTGACATTTGCTCGGCTTAATGGTCAACCTTGCCCTCTGTAGTCTGCCCAGCACCTCCCTGACATGCTGAAGGTGCTCTTGCCAGGAATGGCTGTAGATAGCAATATCATCCATGTAAGCAAGGGCAAACCCTCCTGCTAAGATATGATCTACCAGCCTCTGGAAAGTCACTGGGACATTCTTCATCCCAAAGGGTATCTTTGTGAACTCATACAAGCCAAAAGGAGTCACAAAGGCAGACTTCTCTCTAGCACTGGGAGTCAAGGGCACCTGCCAGTAACCCTTGGTAAGATCAATGGTTGTAAGATACTTAGCCCCACCCAGCTGCTCTAGGGCCTCATCTGTCCTAGGCATGGGGTAAGAATTTGACTCTGTATGACTATTTAATTTCCTGTAATCCACACAGAACCTGGTGCTGCCATCCTTCTTTGGCACCGACACCACTGGTGAGGCCCAGGGACTGTTGGACTCTTGAATCACCCCTAGTTCTAACATCCCCTGTACCTCTTCCTTCAGAGTCTGTTTGACTCTCTCAGGCACCCTATAAGGGGCCTGCCTGATAGGCCTTTGGGGCCCTGTATTCACCTGGTGCTGCACCAGGTGGGTGTTCCCGGGTTTCCTGGTGAACGTGCCCCCAAACTCCTGCAAAACTCCTCGGATTTCTCGAACCTGGGTAGGAAATAGCTGCTGGGACATTGCTACCCCTTCCACCGAGGTGTCAGCCCGAGCCTCACTGAGGAGATCAGTCACAAGATCTCTCTCAGACTCTTCCTGCACTCCACTGCCAATGCTCAGCACAAAGGCCTCCCTATCACGGTAAGATTTCATCATGGAACAATTTGTGCCCCTGCCGTCTGCCTAGCACTTCCACCATGTAGTTAACATCATTTACCTTTCTTACCACCTTGTAGGGTCCCTCCCAAGATGCTTGCAGCTTGTTGTGTCTGACAGGAATGAGAATCATCACCTGCTGCTCTACAGCATACTCTCCAGCTTGAGCATTCCTGGCATAGCACACCTTTTTCTGTTGTTGGGCTTCTGCCAGGTTCTCCTGGGCCAGGCCCATGAGTTCCCTGAGCCTTGCCCTGAGGTTCAGGACATATGCCACAACAGACTCTGAGAGACTCACACTCACCTTCCCACTCATCTCAAATTAAATCTAGAGGTCCCCTCACCCTATGCCCATACAGCACCTCAAAGGGGTGAAAAACCTGTGGATTCCTAGGGAACCTCTCTCTAAGCAAACAGATGGGGCAAATATCTGTCCCACTTCCTCTTAAACTGATCTGCAAATGCCCGTAGCATCGACTTGATTGTAGAGTTTAACCTCTCAACAAGACCATCAGTCCGAGGATGGTAGGGGGTGTTCTTCATGTGCTTCACCCCACAGGACTTCCACAGACAAGCCAGCAGGTCTGACATAAAATTGACACCTCTGTCAGACAGTATTTCCTTTGGGAAACATATTCTGCTGAAAATCTCTAGCAAAGCATTTGCCACCTTCTCTGCCTCAATAGAGGACAAAGCCACTGCCTCAGGGTATCGTGTAGCATAATCTACAATCACTAGGATATACTTTTTCCCTGTGGAACTTGGGGTACTCAGAGGACCCACAATATCCATAGCTACCCTCCTCAATCACAGGCAAAGGCATCAAAGGTACTCTTACCTTGTCTCCTGCCTTGCCTACCTTTTGGCACTGCTCACAGGTCCTGCAGTACCCTGTTACATCTCTGGAAATTCCAGGCCAATAGACGTTTTGCATAATACACCTCTTTGTACATTTTATGCCCATATGACCTGCAAAGGGAATATCATGGGCTATGGCTAGAAGCGCCAGACAGTAAGCTCTAGGCACTACCAACAGCTGTACTCTCTCACCTTCCAGCCCTCCATCAGGGGTCCACTCTCTGTACAGTAACCCTTTGTTCCAGTATACAGATTCTCCCTTCCCATGAGAATCAGGTGCCTCCCTAGCAACCTGCCTCAGACCTTGCAATGTAGGGTCTGAGAACTGAGCCTGTCTCAAGTCTCTCCTTGTAACCCTTCTCAGCTCCTCTTCCACAGGATGTCTGGCATCCTCTGACAGTGGTGCCTCACGGTCAGCCTGAGTACTACTACTCACCTCTACCTTTGCAGTTACCCTGTCCAAAGGGAACATCAGTACCCACAAGCAGCTGTGGCTCACATTCAGTCTCACTGCTACAGTGTAGCTCACTCCCTGAAGTAACCACCTCATCAGTCCTGGCTGCAAGTATGCAGTCTATCTGGGTCTCCCCCAGGCTACTAGACTCACATGCTTGTCTCCTAGCCTCACTGCATGTAACTGCATAAGTACATAGTACCGCCTCATCCAAATCCTTTCCTCTCAGGACATCTGCAGGATGGTAGTTCCATACCCTTGTTGTCTCAAGACAACCCACTACTGGCATTTTGTCTCTACCACTTACTGGCTCCTTCACCTTTTGTTCCTCACCTTGCCTCTATGGACACCTGTATGCCACATGGCCCCACTAGTTGCATTCAAAACATTTAACCCTAGCTCCTGGACATGTACCTGGACTAGTGGCTTCCCCTGCTACTGGCAAATTCTGTTGGGGAAGTCTGTGCTGCCCACCATGGGTTCCTTTATTCCCATGAGCAGTACTGGGGGTCCCTTTCCTGTGCAGGGCTGCCTTGCTTGCTAAGTATAGGTCTCCCTTCTTCCCCAACTCCTCTGAAGTAGCACACTGTTTATCAGCTAACCAGATCCTCATGTCCTCAGGCAAAGTGCTAAGGGCTTGTTCCCTTGCCAAAAGGTCTGCCAGCCCTTCAAAAGTGGTGGCCTGACATCCACTCACCCAGCTATGAAAATAAGTGCTTAGTTCAACAACATATTCACATACATTTTCATCTGCCTTGCGTCTATGCTCACAAAACTTTTTCCTATACATTTCAGGTGTTAGCTTAAAACATTCTAACAAATGTCTTTATACAGTAGTATAATCAAAACAGCTAGTGTCATGCATTTTTGCTAAAGAAGTTACAGCTTTACCATGGAGTAGGGGGGGGGGGTCAGGAACCGTACCAGAGTCCTTGGTCAACTTCATACTGTTTACATACCCGCTCAAACATATGAATGAAGCTATCAAAATTATCCCCCTCTTTAAACTGTGGAAGAAATTTACCGACCTTTTGTGCTTCTGGGGTACGGTTACTCCCTTCCCCATTACCTCCATGAGTCTGGCGAAGAGTCAGCATTTCCCTCTCATGCCTCCTCTGCTGTTCATTTTCTTCAGCTTCTAGGCTCCTCATTCTCTCGGCTGTTTCTAGTTCCATACGCCTGGCCTCCAACTCAAGTCTCTTTAGTTCCATCTGGATTTTTAAGTCCACTGCAGAAAGGTTGAGCTGTCCATTCTCCAAGGATATTGTATCTACACTGTCAGTCTGACTGTCCTCCAGGCTGCTGTTTCCTAATGTAGCTGTAACAAAGACTGCAATCAGGTCTGCTTTAGTCAGGTTTCCATGCACCAGTCCCCTAAGCCTGGCACATCTCCGCCAGCTGGCTCCTTTGTCAGTTTTCCATACTCTTCTGCTGACATGCTGCCTGCTCACCCTGACTAACACTAAGCTAACAAAAGAAATAAAACAATTGTGATCTGAACTCTGAATATACACTGCGTGGTTGTTTTAGAGTACAAAACACTTTTAGAGATCACTGCACATAAGTTACAGGAATTCGCTCTACCCACACCACCACAAGCCAATTAGTATGTGAAGTAGATCCCACCACTGCCACCACTTGTGACGATCGTGCCCTGGCCCAGCAATCAAGGAGCCTCAATGCTCACCACTAACACCAGGGAAGTCGTCTCCTAGCAAAGGAAAGGATAACTAACACACACAGTAAAGTACAATTTCCCTTAAGTGCACACAGAGATCACAGTCAGTCTGGGGCTGGTTGTTCCCCTTGCTCACCAGATCCCCAATAAGACTCCCCACTGGCACAGCTATAGGGTCCAGGTCTCAGCCTAACTGGGCAAGCTAAAACCTCCAGTAACCTCTCTGTCCAAACAGTGCTTCGTGTCCCTGCCAAGTAGCTGACACAACACACACACACTTTGAGATAAGTACTTGTACAACTTCACAGACACTCCTGGGAAAGGCTGACACAGATTCTCCAACTGTACCCCTTTACCCAGACTATACATTATACATTATATATATTACTGCCACCACACAGTTAATAATATCAGCTACTAAAAGGCCCTTAAAAGGGTGTCCAATTATTACTGTGCAATAGTAATATCCAATGGTAGTATGACTAACAGTCACAAGTCTTAATTTGGAGTGACTTAGACAGTAAACTCTATAAATATGCAATGTATTCTAGAGCTTATTTCTACACAAAGCAGCCACAGGTAGAAGGTTTTAAAAATATTTAATAATAAATAATTAAAACACAACACAAAACTACTACACCACAGAGATATCTAAGAGTTCAGAGATCACACAGAAACGTAAAATAATACAGTAGGACAGGTCTGATTTCAAAGAAAAATACCCAATTAATCTTTACTAGCTTTAACTACTCCTACAAGAAATCAGAGTGCTAAAAAACTTATATGTGAGCACAAGCAGAGTGTGCTGGTAAGTCGGATATCAAGATCAAAATGCTCTAAGTCACTTGTGAGAAATAGTATTTAAACATTACCAACAAACATGTCTCTGGGTCCACCCCAGATTACATCATTTTTGACACTCAGGTTTTCACAGTATTCATACTGCATCATCTTGATACCTGCTCTGAGTTCCTAGGCTAATAAAAACTCAATTTACATTTAGCAAGCTAACACCTGCACAGGAGAATACAACACTAAAAGGCATTTCACATATACACTCTCGCAATTAGTCCTTACTTAACACAATAGACTGAATGTCTTCAGCCAGCCTGACAGGAACCAATTTTAAAGATCAAAGAATGTCATAAAATCATTTAAATTTCAAAAGACAAATTTGAAAGGCTTGACTTAGCTTTTCTTTACAGCAAGGGGGCAATGTTGTAACAATCGCAAAGTTCACATTTTACATGTTTTCTTTACACTCAAGAAACATGACTGTATTTTACATTTATTATCAAGAAAAAGTACAGTTTTGTACCTGCCATAAATGTAGATGTTAGAGTGTTCACCCTGCTGCAGTCATCACACTTGGGTTATCCTGCCGTCAGGCTGTGCCGCAGTCGGCCAGAGTTCCAAAGTCTTGGTCCGGCGTCGGTTGCTGTCGCTTCCTCCCTGATGTCAGTGCGCCAGGGGTATACAAGAGGCATCCAACGCCATTTTCTTCAGTTTTTCTTGCCCCAGATGTCAGGAGCCCCCAATAGGCAGGCAATACTTATTACTATATAAAAATATGCAAGTAAAGATAAAACAATACTTTCAGTCACAAGCAAATACACCACAGAGGTTGCATAGGATAGAAAGGTATGGATAAGTCCAGCTAGTTCAGAGGGGATGTAGGGAGGGTAACCTGGACTGCAGCAGGGTGAACACTCGAACATCTACATTTATGGTAGGTACAAAACTGTACTATGTTCATCGTGTTACCCTGCTGCAGTCATCACACTTGGGTTGAATCCCAAAGCTAAGGATGGGTGGTGGAGTTAAAGAGGGTTAGAAGAAGCTAGTAGGCCCTGCAAAACTGCAGTGGCAAAGCCAGCTCTAGTCTTAGAATATAGAGGTAAGTGATCGTGTTTGGTGAAGGTATGCACTGAACTCCAAGCTGCAGCTTCCAGAATATCTTTGGTTGGTACTCCCCTGAGAAAGGCTGCTGATGTAGCTGTAGCCCTGGTGGAGTGGGGCCTGATGCGTGTAGCAGAAATGTATGCAATGTCCTATCCATTTTGAAATGGTCTGTTTTGAGATAGCTTTTCCTTGTGATCCTGCAGCATAGGCTACAAAGAGCTGGTCAGAGTTTCTGAAAGCCTTAGTTTTATCCAAGTAGTAACGTAATTGTCTGTGAATGTCCAAAGAGTGCAGGAGTCTTTCTCCTTTGTTCTGGGGATTTGGAAAAAAGGTGGGCAAATGAATGGTTTGCTTTAGGGCCACACTGGATACCACCTTTGGCATAAAGGAATGGTTAGTTCGCAGAGAGACTCTGTGTTGATGAAAAATGAGGAAAGGCTCCACTGCCATTAGTGCCTCTAGCTCTGAGACTCTTCTAGCTGAAGTTATTGCTAGCAGCAGGGCAGTTTTCCATGAAAGAAACTTTAAATCAGCCGAGAAAGCTGGTTCAAAGAGCAGCGGTGTAAGTTTTTCCAGAACAAAGTTGAGATCCCAAGTAGGTGTTGGTGCTCTCCTGGGCGGTCTTATGTTCTTAGCCCCTCTGAGATACTGTCTTAGGAGTGGATGTGAAAATAAAGGAGGATCCGTGTTGTAATGAGCTGAAATTGCTGAGGCGAGGATCTTAACAGATGAAAAAGAAAGTCCTTTGTGCAACATCTCAATTAAATATTGTAGAATCTGAGGAATGTTTGGATCAAGGGGATTTTGGCCTTTAGCCTGGTTCCAGGCGTAAAATCTTTTCCATTTGTCTGAATAGGTTTTCCTGGTGCTGGGCCTCCTGGCCTCCAGAATGACATCCATAACAGCTTTGGATAGAGGTGTTGATTGATTGTTTAGGTAATTTGCCATGCAGCCAGGTTTAAAGTCTTGAGCTGGCTGTGTAGAATTTGATTGTCTCGCTGGGTGAGCAGGTGAGGAATTTGTGGTAAAATCCATGGTGGGCCGTGGGCCATGTTCTTTAGAATTGGATACCAGTGCTGGCGTGGTCAGTCTGGTGCAATGAGTATCATTTGTGGCCTCTCTAATCTGACTTTCAGCAGCACCTTTGCTAGAAGAGGCAGTGGAGGAAAGGCATACACTGTTAATGTTTTCCAACTGAATGAGAGGGTGTCCACTTTCCAAGCTTGTGGGTGGACTGTCCTTGTACAAAATTTTTGAAGTTGGTAGTTTTGGGGGTTGGCAAACAGATCTATGTCTGGGCGTCCCCATTTTTGAGTTATCATTGCAAATACTTCTGGATCCAGTTTCCACTCGTGGGGATCCATGATGTTTCTGCTTAGGTCTTCTGCCAATGTGTTTTTCTTTCCTGGCAGGAATTGTGCTTGCAGTTGAACCTGGTAAGACAGTGCTGTGTTCCACAAGGTCATTGCTTGCCTGCCTAGAGGGTACGAATTTGTGCCCCCTTGCTTGTTGATGTACCACATTACTGTGGTATTGTCCATCTTTATTATTAGTTGTCCTGGGTGTAAGAGGTCCTTGAAAGCTGTTAGGGCATTCTGTACTGCTAGCATTTCCTTTTGATTGATATGCAGATGCCTTTGATCTGTAGTCCATTTGCCCTGAATGCACTGTCCTGCCATGTGTGCTCCTCAGGCATAGTCCCGATGCATCTGTTGTCATAGTTTGCCTGGCTGTGGGTAATGTGAAAGGCTGACCCTTGTTGAGGTGACATGCCTGTGCCCACCATAGAAACTCCTGTTGAAGGCAGGGAATGAGTGGTATCATTGTTTCCAAGCTGTGGCTGTGCTAAGTCCATACGCTTTTCAGGTACCATTGTAATTTCCTTATATGCAGTTTTGCAAATGGTATTAGTAGTATGCAAGATGCCATGAATCCCAAAGCCTGCAGAATTTTTCTTGCAGGGAGTTGGGTCTTTGTTGCCATTATTTTGAAGTATTGAGTCAGCTGTTGTTGCTTGTCTGGCATGAGATAAGCCATCTGGGCCGTTGTATTCAAGCTGGCACCCAGGAATATTATGTTTTGTGAGGGCACTAGTTTTGATTTCTTTTCGTTTACTGTGTACCCTAGGCAACTTAGAAGGTGTTTGACAAATGCCAGATGTTTTAAAAGAATGTCCTTGCTTTCTGCTTGAATAAGGCAGTCGTCCAGGTATGGGTATATTTGAATTCCTCTGTCTGCAGTATGCAATTACTGGTGCCAGGCATTTTGTGAAGACCCTGGGCACAGTAGATAAGCCAAAGGGCAGTGCGGAGAATTGATAATGGGTTGAACCTGCAATGAAGCGGAGGTATCTTCTGCAATTTTGTCTGATAGGGACATGCAGGTATGCCTCCTTGAGATCCAACGTTACTAGCCAAGCCTTCTTGCCCAGCATGGGAAGAAGCTGCTGTAGTGTTAGCATCTTGAATTTTGGTACTTGCAGATAGGTGTTCAGAATTGAAAAATCCAGAATGGGTCTCCATGCTTTGTCCTTTCTGGGGACTAGAAAGAGTCTTGAGTAAAATCCTTGCCCTTGCTTCTGTGTAGGTACCTGTTGAATGGCTCTCATGTCCATGAGAGCTGTAATTTGGTTTTGTGCCTCTGCCCATTGATTTGGTGGCAGGTTTGGCATTCCTTTTATCCTTGGCAAGGTATGAAACTGGAATCTGTATCCTTGTGAGACAATGTTTAGGACCCATTTGTCTTTTGTGATGATGTGCCAGTTGTCTGCAAAAGGTGCTAATTTTCCTCCCAGGGGAGATGCCAAGAGAGATTTGCTTGGTAGTTGGAGGGTTTGAGTCATTGTGTTTGTCTTCTGCTAGTTTGGGGCCTGTCTTCACCTCCTTTCTGGGTTGTGGCACCCCATTGGCGAGGTTTGTAAGGGCCTTGTGGCTGACCTCTGCCCCTTGGGCGTCTGTATTTGCCCCTCTGTGGTCTGTCAGAAGCTGGAAAGGACCAGTTTTTTGTTGGCCAATTTCTGTTGAAACGAGGGAGTTGTACCTGTAAAAAATCCTTGACCGTCTGCACAGACTTCTGCCTTATCCTCCATTTTCTTTAAAACCTCTTCTGCTTTGACAGCAAATAAGACATCCTGCTGTAAAGGTGCATCCAATAATTTTGCTTTAACATGATCATGTAGGGTTTGTTCTTTTAACCAAGCATGTCTGCGTATGACAGACCCAGTTAACAGCTGCTCTACAGGAAGCTTCCAATGAATCAAATCCACATTGTAAAGTATGTTTGCCCACCTGTTCAGCTGCATGCAACAGATCCTGTATTTCCTTGAATTCAGCCTGTTCAGAATGTGTGCTCAGTTTTTGTTTTAATTGAGACATTAGGAATTGCTGATATTTCAGCATGTGAAACTGACAATTTAATGCTCTCATAGCCAGAGTAGCTGAGGTGTATATCTTCTTTCCCCATCTATCTAAAGCTCTGGAATCCCTTTCAGAGGGTACAGGATTTTTAGCCATAGAAGCTTTAGCCCCTTTGGGACCCCGGGGAATTGTTTCTGGGTCATCCAGAGGGCTTTTATAAAAGAATTTGTGAGTGTCAGGTACTCTGTAGTATCTGTCTGGTTTGGCTGGAGCAGGAAGTAGGGAGTCTGGATTTAGACTAGACTCTAAGTAAACATCATCCACAATATCTAAAACTGGAAGGATAGCAAGTGGTCTGTGCTGGGGTAGTAAAAGAAACTCTCGGAGCCTTTTCTTAGAATCAGAGTAGTCCTGGCCTTCCCAGTGGAAATGTTCCCTCATGGTATGTAAAGCTTCCCCAAAGGAGTAGTCTTCAGGGGGAGATGCTGAGGGAATAGAGTCTTCAGCATCAAAATCTTCATAAGGGGGAAAAGCGTAATCCTGTTCCTCAGAGGAATCTGAGGAAATAGAAACCTGGTCAGAGGAAGCATAGTCCTCCTCTTGTCTTGGCCTTTTATCAGGAGGGGGATGGGAACCCCTGATTAGGGAAATCAAACCTTCAGCCATCTTAAGCATCTGTTTCTTAGGCATGGGGCCTTGAACAGGAGACTGATGTACAGTCTTTTTTGGTTTTAATGGAGTTTTTAGCTTAGCATAAGATTTAATGGTGAGTGTAGTCGGTCTGAAGACACCTCCTGAAACCGAAGGCGTTTCTACTGCACCGGGATCACCTTCTGCTCCTGTGTCGGAAGGGCCCAATGAAGATGGTTGCGACAGCCTAGTACACTCCGCTTGAGAATCAGAAGCTGTCTGGGATTCTACGTCCGCGGGAAGGGGCTGTGTAGGCGCCTCACTGAAAACCGGAGAACTGGCAACAGGCCCAGCAGAGGCCTCGGAGTCTGGCTTGGTTCTAGGCTGCCTGTCCTTATCCTTGCGCTTTTTATGCATGCCGGTCGTCGGCTGCTCCGACGGCATGATATAATTAAATTTCCTACCAAAGTAATGTCGTGCGAAGTCAAAACGGCGTTTGATAGTTAGTTTATTAAACCTAGCACAAAACAGACAACCTGTGACATCGTGGTCTGGGCCTAGGCAAGGAATACAATAAGAATGGAAGTAATTGTGAGGTATTTGCTTCCCACAAGAAATGCAATTGTTAACTTTTTCTGACATCGGACTGAGGCAAGAAAAGGTTCTCCAACAGGGTACTTAGCTTTATTGAAGACTTTGGACTGAAATTCGATTCGAAAATCTCAGGTGTCGGCCAACCAGCACTTGCGAACTGCTTCTGCTTCGTGCACCGCACGGCAAGAAAGACTGAAGAAAATGGCATTGGATGCCTCTTATATACCCCTGGTGCACTGACGTCAGGGAGGAAGCGACAGCAACCGACGCCGGACCAAGACTTTGGAACTCTGGCCGACTGCTGGACCGCCTGACGGCAGGATAACCCAAGTGTGATGACTGCAGCAGGGTAACACGATGAACATCATGCCTGTTCTTTACATTTATTTACAAATGCCAGAATTAGATATCAAATTCTATTTGACTAGGCTGGTAGCCTTCGCCCATCTCTCCCCAATCGTCACAATCACGACCTACAACATTTTATCACAGGCAGCCTTCTAGGCACAGATAAGCACTAACCTACTTGTAAGGCCAAACTTGTTCATTTACTGCAGTCTTAACCATATCTACTGCACATCCGAATCTTTTTTTTTTCTAGTCATAAAAAATTCAAGACAAACACAGAGCACTCAGATCCTCCCATTATAACGAAATGTGGTTTGTGCCTGGCTCTGAGGGCACACAGAAACAGAGCTCTGACTGCAATTCAGACATCTGGGGTTTGATTAGCAGCCCTGGTAATGGAGAAGTTAGGCTGAGAGGGGGAGGAGTGAAGGAGTGTAAGAGGGTGCCCTCTTCACATCTCCATGGTTGAGTGCACTTGGAAGCACACTGGGTGATATGTTTACTCTGGAGACAAGATAAACAACCACTCATGATTCTGAAGTATAGGCAGAGATAAATTTCACACCAAACTTTGTTATGGCCAAGAAATTATAGTTTATTGGCCGTTTGGGCAGTTTTTTCCATCTCTTTCAACTTTCTGGTCTAAAAGCCACTTTTGCGCTTTTCTTGCCTTTCCTCTAACTAGTTTAGTTTAGTCCAGATACAGATTTGCTGTAGCCCGGTCTGTATGTAAGCATCTGAGCCCCTCAAGCCTTTCTGTGTTGGCGGGAGGCCTTCTAGCTTATCAGTGGGAGTGGTAAGCCCTAGGTAGCCCTTCTACCACAAGAGTGGTTTCTGACCCAAAATTTGTAGTTTATTGGCCGTTCGGGCAGTTTTTCCATCTCTTTCAACTTTCTGGTTTAAAAGCTTGTGTTTGCGCTTGTTTCCCGCCTTTCTTGTAACTAGTCTAGTCCAGATACAGATTGCTGTATCCAGGACTGTTTGTAAGCTTTTGAGCAGTGCCAGAGTCTGCTCTTCAATTTTTCCCTTAGATCTGCTAGTTCTCTCCTCTCCTGCACTTTTACTTGCTTACTAGTCTAGCACTTTACCATACCAGACTTCTTGTAGCAATTAATGTAACACAAAAAAGTGCTACCAGCACTAAATGTTCTACAAGGAAACAGTTCCAGTACTTATTATGAATGCCCACCCCTCCAGGCATGTCTAAAGGTCAGTTCCCTGTGCTTTCTCCTATTAACCTGGTAAACTTGGGCATCCAGAGGCAATGTGGTAACTGGCTCATATACACGGACAACTCTCTTCTCTTACCTCCCAACACTCAAGACTTGCGAGAGATGCACTTGTATATCCAAACTGGAGGCCATGTACTCTCTAGCCAAAACCAGAATAGCTGGTCAAGAGGAAAAGGTCAACACTTGCACCGCACCACACTACATGAAACACATAGGGCACCAGAACACACACCAACACTACCTTCACATAAAAACACAAACCACACACCCACCTTCGCGGAGGCTCTCAATAAAAATCTACCCAAACAGCAGAGAACCCCAAGGCAAAAACTCGACCTCCACAAAACAACACTAATCACAAGACACATAACTCTCCTAAACAGTGTGCCACTCAACTAAAGCCCCTAAGGCAAAACAGCATGCCCAGCACACTAGTCATAGGTGACTCGATAGTGAGAGACACTGATGTCCCACTCACTAGTTTGAATAAGGAGAAAGTAACATTCAGCTGCCAGTCTGGTGTCAGGATCCGCCACATAACGCACGCACTCAGGTCCCTCAACAACAGGTACAAATATGACTCTGTCATTGTACATGTGGGTGTGAATGACCAGAGATGTACCTCCCTGGACTACATGAAGAGAGACATGGGAGGAGCTCTTAGATCATGTAGCCCAAGCGGGTATGACTCTAGCTCGGAGCAGCATTTTACCATCACCCAGAATGATACTGCAGTACAAGCAGAAAATGATGGACTTCAACAATTGGCTAAGCTTCTGGTGTCATTCTAAGGGGATCCAGTATCTGTCTGCCTGGGATGACATGATTGACAGACCAGGATGCTTAGCCAGAGATGGCCTGCATCCGTCACCCCTGGGCTTATGGATACTGGTGAAGGCTCTTGCCACCCCTATAGTGCCTTTTTTAGGCAGTGCTCCAAAGACCAAATTACCACCATAAGAGCTACAAACAAATGCAA
The DNA here is from genome assembly GCF_019279795.1 of Protopterus annectens. NCBI lineage: Eukaryota > Metazoa > Chordata > Ceratodontiformes > Protopteridae > Protopterus > Protopterus annectens. The sequence continues at coordinate 818,426,346 of NC_056739.1, forward strand.
TCTGAGGGTCATGCTGCTCAATGCTAGAAGCCTAAATCTCAAAATGCACTCGCTCAAGCACTCCTTAAAATGGAAAAAGTCGACATTTGTGCTGCAACAGAGACCTGGTTCAAGGCAGCAGAAAGCACCCCTGCACTACCAGGCTATAACTCATTCCACACCTTTCGGCCACCAAACTTGGACCGAAGCTCCAAAGGCGATGGTGTTTCCACATTCATAAAAGATGTGCACACCTCCAGACTGGTAGCCCAGCATAACAAATCAGAGATATTTCAGGTCCAGCTAACATTGGGTAAGACAGCGATTCAGGTCATAGCCTGTTATAGGTCCTCAACCATGTCCCAAGACTCACACTCCACATTCCTAAGCACCCTGGACAATATCAGGTTCCAACCTAACACACTCATACTGAGTGACTTCAACTACCCCTCCATTAACTGGGAAAACTACTTGTGTAGCAATACATCACTTGCCCAACGTTTACTGGAATTCATTAATTCCAATGCCCTTACCCCTACTAGAAGTAGCAAGATCCTTGACCTGGTCATTATTAACATGGGCGACTGTTGCTCTACACAAATAGTCAACTCCTCCCTGGTTATATCCGACCACAAACTAATCACCTTGGAAATCGACATACTAACCCCCCCCCCCCCCCAGCAAAGGTAACCACCATGAAAAACTTCTCCAAAGCTAACTTTGGGCTAATAAAAACACAGGTAGCTAACTTCACGGCACCCATGCAAATGGAGAATAGTTGCAAGACTGCCAAATCATACACCAATGCACTGTACGAACACGTACACAAATGCATGGATCTTCGCCATACCCACTAGAACCAAGACAATCTCCTCCAAAAAAAGGAAGCCAATCTGGTGGTCACCTGCCATAAACAAACTCTACAACAGAAGGAGGAAACTGATGCGGAATAAGGTGAAGTCTCAAGACTGGAAAAAGTCCCTCATCAACCTCAACAAAAAGTCTGGCTGTGTCCCTCCCAAATGGCGTACTGCTATAGTCATCCCTCTCCACAAAGGAGGAGCGACTACAGACCCTGGGAACTATCGCCCCATTAGCCTGACAAGTCTGATATGCAAAGCTATGGAACGCATCATCATGGACCTAATAAACAAGGATATAGAGAATCTCCAAACTCTGGATCCCACACAGTTTGGTTTTGTGAAGGGTAGATCATGCCTGCTCAACTTGGTCGACTTCTTTGAGTCAAGTCATCAGGGCTGTGGATGAAGGCAAGGTGGTTCATACAGCCTACCTTGATCTGGCCAAGGCCTTTGATACCATTCCCCACTCAGGAATAATAGAAAAACTCACTAAGCTAGGCATCATCCCCTATATCACTAGGTGGGCTGCAAACTTGCGCACAGATAGAACCCACAGTGTGAAAGTAGCTGACTAGACTGCTGACCAGTCACGAGTGGAATCCCACAGGGATCAGTCCTGGGTCCTCTCCCGTTTGGTATCTACTTCTCAGAAGTCCAGGTCAACACGAAGGAACTTTGGCTGACAAAGTTCACAGACGATTGCAAGTTGGGAGGCGTTACTAACTCAAGTGATGCTGACATCCTACAGAAAAGCCTCACCGAGACCAACGACTGGTGTCAAAACCATGGTCTTAAGCTCAATGCCAAAAAATGTGTCATCCCCATTGGGAAAAACCCTGTTCTCATGAATTACCACATCGATAGTAGTCCATTGAACACAGGAGGCATTATAAGAGATCTGGGAACACAGGCTGGCAGCAACCTCTTTTGACCACCACATTGCCACTGTGGTCAGAAGGTCCTTCTATGTGGCACATCTCATTACTAAGGGTTTTGCATTCAGGAAGAAAGATGTCATTGTCTCCCTCTACTCTTCCCTCATTAGGCCAGTCATAGAGTACAATACCATTTAGGATGTACCTCACTAGACACCTGCAACAACTGGAGAGGCCATAAAAGTACCTCACAAAGAGGATCCTAGGCCTTAAACACTTGTCCTATATGGACAGACTCAAAAAACTACAACTATTCTCTGTCTCATATCATCTACTTAGAGGTGGTCTCTGCTGGACTTACAAAGCCATGTCTGACTCAGCTCTGTTAGAAATGCTACATCTAAAGAAATCCCAAACCCTCTGCACCACATGCTCCAGAGACTCAACCTCATTACCCCAATCAACAGAATATGCTGGAAGGAGAGGTTCATAACCCAGAGACTGCCCATGTTATGGAACAAACTTTCCATACATGTCAAACAGAACACCTCACTGGCCCTCTTCAACAGAAATCTTGATGAGTGGATGGGAAATAGAAAATTCAGCCCGGGGATCACTCCAGTGGCTCTACTTGACATAGGCACTGGGAACTAAGGTCGGGTGACATGATGCCAGGGTAATCCTATGGGCTAGGCTTGTAAAGGCTCCAGGGTCATTAGCCTAGTACACACTTATGAACCTACGGGAAAGCACCTAGACAAAAAAGGCACTTTTTGTGTCTATCTTTAGGGGGAATCTGCTTCAGACACTTGCAATTCCCCTTCCTGGATGACATGTAAAAGGTAATACAACCAAAGGGAAAAAGGAAGGAACAGACTCTAATGGGGTACTTATTTTTCAAAGGCTCAGTAATTGAAGCAAAGCAATAAACAGCTTGTAGGAAGAATTCAAACGTACTGTTCAGACTGGTGGCAAAGTCCTGAGGATTAGGTGCTCATATGTCACTTATGTACCTTATTCCTTAGACAAATAACATACAGAGCCAGGAAGGAGCTAATGTTATAGTGCTGGCCAGACATTCGGCTACCCTTGGCAGGAAGTCCCTTTAGTAAGGAATATTGCAAATGTGATAAGGGAAGACAGTTGCAAGTCACAAACAGCACACCCACTATCGATAAATGATGTCCATGACACACAGACAAGCAGACCAACACAAAGGGGGAACGCTGAGATCCTCAACACACTTACATACTCAGAACTAAAGAACATAGCAAAAGCAAACTGTCTCTGAAAGATCAAGGCTAGTGCCATGCTCCAGCATGATGAAGTCACAGAATGGGTGCAAGACTGTCACTTGCTAATTAAATGGAGAGCCGTGCATGTTTTCAGTTATATGAAGAAATGTGGCTCACACCATCTAGTTAATGACTTGAACGGAGAGAAGGTGCAGTCATACCTGCACCCTGTTCTACTGTGCAGAACAATGGTCCTGAAATTTCTCAAGCTACCTAGGTTACTTCAAACTGGGAATGTTTAGTGGCACCTGTTACTCACACATACATACTATCTGGCGGGTACCACACACATTTGAGCACTATAGGCTAACCAGTCTTTAAAACATCATAATGTCTTGACCCAAATGACTATTTGCAGGTATACTACATGCATTACAGAGACATGGACAAATTCTCAGGAGATGCAGCCATCTCTGGTAGCATAGGAGAATAAAGCCCTAACCATGGCCCAGACACCCCAGATTCGATTAATGTCTTGATAACTGACTGAGATGACAGGGGAAGATGGGCATGGCACCCTAGGAAGATGATACTGGGCTAAAGGTTGATGTATACTGCTTAAAGTTCCCTTAGAGGAAGGGTTGGGATACAAATACATGGCATAGGCAGGGAGTTAGTCTGGCCAAGCTGTTGATGGATGGGTAGGGTGTGCAGGAGTGCGCATTCACATTGTGAAGGCACAGTGGGTCTCAGTGGTGATGAGCATGTCTTTCTGCTCAGGGGTGGGATTAGGCTATTAGAAATGCCCTCAATTTCTGGGATGCTAGCATGGGCACAATGCATCTTCATGGCTGCCTGGATGATGGCCCCCTGCAGACAGCTCCAGACCCAGCAGCAAGGGGGAAGTCCTAGTATTTGGGAAACAAATGGGCTAGGTTCACTTGGAAGAAGCAAAGGGTCAGCAGGCACAGATGCAGAAATGGCAAAATAAATAAATAAAATTAAATTCTCACCAGATATACCTGGCAGTGGTGCTCAGTGTTTTAAGACCATCAACTGCACTTCAGACTCAAAGTAGCGAAATAGTAAGCATCACCGAGCAAAAGAGCGTCTTGCAGGTCAAAATGTTGTACAAGAGCTTCTTGCAGATCAAAATGTTGTATACGCATCTCTTAAACAAGGATTCAAAACTGTTGCAAAGAATGTCAAGCACGGAAAATCTAATCTCCAAGGGTGGAAGAAGCCAGATAATTGTATAAAAGCAAGACCTCAGAAGGAAAATTCACATTTAACAATCAAAAAGTGTCAACTCCTAGAATTCTGATTCAAGAAATATTGTTCGCTTAGTCATTGGTTCACAATGGGCAGATTTCTCAAACAGGCAAAGGAAGGAGCCACAACCCCTACTGGGATGATGTTAGATGGCCCTAGCCAAATGGGGTTTGCCTCTTACTGGCAAGACAGTGCAGTTAGGAATTAATTCACGTTTGCCAAGTCACAGCCAAGCCTATCCTACCAACAGCAAGGAAACAAAAATGGCTGGTTTCCCTGAACTTGAGCATAAACTTCTCAGGTAGCACCTCGGCTGACACCACACATCACAGGTACAAGGAGTTTCCCCTTTTAATTTACGCCCAGAAAAAAAAAAATGTGATGGTTTAAGGAAAGCTAGGAGACCTACATTAGATGGGATGGTGGGTGGGTCTCGAGAGACACATCTTTGTGAAAGACCAAATAAGGCCCTGAAAAAGTAAAGACCTACAGGTCTATGGGCACCATCTGACGAAGGAGTAGGTATGAATGGAGATGACCACGCCTGTCAATTGTGAAACTCAAGTCCCATGAAACAGCTGGTTCTACAAAGGCATGCAACAGCTGGTTCTACAAAGGCATGCAAAGCTGCAGAATCTCATTAAGGAGCTGCCCGACAAGACAGCTTCTACACAGGCAGACAAGCAAGACTAAAAGAGAAGACAAGGGAGCTTCAGCTGCATCACAAAGGCCTTCTGTCTCATGAGTAAAAAGCTAATATGAATTATGTTCAGGTGGTCACACTGGTCCATTTTAGGTAAAACTAGCCATTTAAAAAGCAAAGGAAGGAAGCCATTACAGAGGTTTGAAATATCCAAAATGGCACATCAAAACACACTGGTGACAAGGTACAGGAGCAGACACCTCTGAGGAAGAAAGTATTTACAGGATGGGGAAAAGACGACTAGAATAATTTAGAGACTTCTATACTGCAGTTTGGAAAGCAATGCTTCACATCTTCCTTATGGCCAATTACTGGAATGCATGCATGTTAATATATGCCTGCTACGACATATCCCACATCACAGGAGTACATGAAATGGTACAGCGGTTGCATTGTTGCCTCACAGCAAGAGGTTCTCCCGTTTGATTTTCAGCTAGTGTGCGGGGGAGTGCCTTCTGTGTGGAGTCTGTATGTCCTCCCCGCGGTCGTGTGGCCTCCAAAAGACATGCGTAAATGGGCATGCCTTCGCTGAAGGTTGGGCGTTGAGCTGGCAACTCGGCACCATAAAAAATATCTAATGCCAATCATTAGCGGACCGGAGTTCCGCTGTGGCAACCCCTTACCGGGAAAAGCCGAAAAGACAAACAACAACAGGAGTACATGAAATGGGGTTCTGGAGTCAACAAATATACTCATTACTCATCCATAAATATGTGTCCTCTGTATGCTACTGATGTGAGAAGTAGGAAACTGTAGAAAAGCCATTGCACCTATGTGACTATGTTAATGCTTCCCTGCTTATTCTTGAGGTTTATTAGAAAAATTGTTTAAAACTCAAGTCCCATGAAACAGCTGGTTCTACAAAGGCATGCAAAGCTGCACAATCTCATTAAGTAGCTGCTCGACAAGATAGCTTTTACATAGGGAGAGGAAAAATGGTAATGCAAAATGATAATGGAAGTGACCACATCTGCTCACAAACTGCTTTAACCTTTCTGTACTCCAGAGAGAAGACACATGGGACTACTATGCGCAGATAACAGTTCTAGACCCACGATGGAAACTCCTACAGAACGCCTGTCAAAACTACTCCAATAGAATACTTAACTTTTTCTCTCTAGACCAAGGGACAGAGCGCACAGATTAAGTAACACAATGAGGAAGGAGAGGAAGTAATTTTAAGCATTAAGGACTTCTTGCATCACAAAGCTGTGAGCTGTCATGAACATCTGTCAGCCACCAAGACATAGATCACCATGGTAAATGAGGAAGAGAAGGTGTAACATAACAGGTGCAAGGCAATACAAGAACTTTGAAAACACAAAATGTTTACTGTCGAACCACCAACAAGGTGTTACAACAATCACAAAAATGAGCGCTACTCCACACTGGTATTACACCACCAGACCTGACAGCTGACCTTTTCAAAAGACCTCTAAATAACCAGATCCAGTCCTCACAATTACAAGTTAAGCAGTAGTGCTTTCTGCTGCCCAATGAACTTTCTATTCAGAATGCTAGTAAATAACCCCTGCCAGTCCTCACTGATGCTTACATGGAGTGCCCCATGTTAGGAAGAAGATAAGCATCCTTTCTTTCTAAATCTGAATGTTAACCAATAACTGTGATAAATGAAAAGAAGGAAAAAACAACTCTTGGGGGAAAAAAAAAAGTTTCAGTACCTATTTTCTGCTCAGCATTACAACCTACATGCTTTAAAGAATATACAGTTAAAGTGGCAATGCTGGACAAACAAAAAAATTATACTGCTGTGTGCCAAACCCTTGCAACCACCTTTTTATTACCCACTCTCCTTTATGGTGCCCCTCTCCCCACTAATATCCAAAATTCTACAAAATCCAAACTTGCTATATGTTACAACAGAATAGCCAAATTTGCCACCAAGTCCAAATGCTCGTCCCACCACTGTAACTCACTAAAACAATTGGGCTGACCAAAACTCCCCTATCCTCTCCCATTCACCAACTACAGCGCACAAAATCTACAGACCCACAGACTGTCCTGCTCTCTCAACACTACTTGCCCAATACCAATCCAGCAGGTAACTAAGATCCGAAAATCATCTACTGCTAAAAGTAGAAAAGCCCACTTTACCTGCTGGTCAACTCCTCTACTCCTTCACCGTCGGCAAACTATGGAACTCACTTCCACCTTCTATAAGAAACACAGGCAGCCACCTTCAAACAAATACTGAAAAATCATCTCAACTCTTCCTGCCTATGTTCCTGCTTTATAACCTAACCTCCTCTTTCTCCTCATATGATAACTAAACTCCTGTGTTTTTTGCTACTGCTGAATGATATTTTCTCCAATTTTATTATTTTTTCTTCACTTGTTGATACTGGTATAACAACTGCTGATTAATATATCTCTGTTAATACCGCTCTGACTGAATTCATCTGGCATCCAGCTAAATTCCTGCTTTTATGTATATAATCACTGTGTGTAACACTGTTTCTACTTCTGTACTAATTAATGCGTATTTTTTTCTGTAACTATGGTCTTTGTCAGAGCTTTTCTCCCTGGGCTTCCACTGAAAATGGGCTGTTTTAGGCCCAGTCGACTTTCCTGGTAATCAAATGCAATAAAATAAATAAATATATGAATATATAAATAAATAAATAAATAAAGTGGTGGTTGGTAACATTGATACCCTGTTATTTTGTCTGGCACTTGTTCTACATCAGTGCTGTTTAACAGTTCTGTGCTAAATATATTGATTTGGTTGAATTTATCACTATTTTTCAGCCTGCACTTATTAAAGAAATGCCACCTGCCCTTTTTTTTTTTTTGATACTTCCTAACCTCCTCTGATACTGCAAAAGCTGTCCTGAGTTTGCCATACTTCTATGTTTTGCAGTTTTTCCTTTGTTTGTGGAAGTTTGCAAACTTATTTAAAAGGATTACGGATACTGTAGGAGTTAGGAGCCGCGGTGGTGCAGCGGTTAGCATTGTCGCCTCACAGCAAGAGGTTCTCCCGCTCTTTTCTCGGCTGGAGCGCCTTGTGTGTGGAGTCTGCATGTCCTCCCCGTGGTCGAGTGATGTTAAAGACCTGCAGGTAGGTGCGAGTGTGAATGGGCGTACCTTCATTGAAAGTTGGGCGTCGGGCTGGCAACTCGGCACCGTAAAAATCCACTGCCAATCATGAGCGGACCAGAGTTCCGCTGTGGCGACCCCTAACCGGGAAAAGCCGAAAGTCTTTTACTGATACTGTAGGAGTTCTGCCTGTTGTGGCACTGCATTTCTTACTGGACTTCAGCTCAAAACCAGCTTGTTTTACATTAAGAGGGTTTTATTCTGCACTCTAGTGGGAGCAGCGGTCTGATTCAACCCATCCAAGTACCAACTACTGGTGGAAGACTTATTGTGTGTTTATCTGAATGGCTTGAGCACTCAAATGTGTAAAAGTCTTTCTTCCTGCTGGTAAAAAAGCCTCATGTTTGCTCATCATGCAAACGTGGTTACCCATGCCTTGTAATTAACCAAACATCTCCAGTTTAACATTATTTATAGGAAACTCTCTCCATAGCCTCCCACTGTTCACAGCTGCTCGAAGAGCTGCCAGTTTGCTCAGAAGGCAGCACCACTGCAGGTCATCAACAATATACTACTAAACACTGTTACTTAAACCTTTAATTGACTTTTCCCCACTCCTTCCCATGTATTAAGGAAGACTGTTTCAGGCCTATAGGATACGGGCATTTGAGGCAGTGTAATAAAGTACAGTTGTGTACACTTACCATAAATGTAGATGTTCGAGTGTCACTGCTGCAGTCATTACATTTAGGTTATCTGCTTGCAGTAGCCCTCAGTCAGCCTGATTAACAAAGTCTTGGGTCCTGCGTCTGTTGCTGTCCCTTCTTCCATGATGTCAGGTCGTCAGGGGTATAAAACATGCAGCAGACTCCACTACATCAGTTTTTCTTGCCCCAGATGTCAGGTGCCCCCATAATGGGAAGCAATTAAATCTATAAATACAAGGATATACATCCAACAAAAAAGCAAATACACCAAAAAGCTTTTTGAGCATAGTAAGTGAGAGTAGAGGTATAGCCAAAAGAAGAAAGGGGCTGGAGGGAGGGTAACCAGGACTGCAACAGTGAATACACTCGAACATCTACATTTATAGTGTACACAAATGTACTATGTTCTTCGTGTTTCACTGTTGCAGTCATTACATTTGGGTAGATTCACAAAGCTAAGGTTGGGAGGAGGAATTTAAATAGAATTAGGACCAGATATAAGGCCCTGCAAGACTGCAGTGGCAAAACCAGCTCTGGATTTAGAGAAAAATTGGCAAATGATAATGCTCAGTGAAAATATGTACAGAACTCCAGGTAGCAGCTTCTAGGATGTCCCTAGTAGGGACGCCCCTAAGAAAGGATGTAGAGGTAGATGCAGCCCTGGTTGAATAGGGTCGATGCCCTGTGGGATAGGTTTTCCATGGTGCTTATAGCAGAAATGAATGCAGTGGCCTATCCATTTTGAAATGCTTTGCTTTGAAATAGCTTTCACCTCTGTCCCTAGTTCAGATTTCCCTTGAGATTTAGTCCTGTCCAAGTAGAATCTAAGTTGTCTGTGCACATCTAGAGAGTGCAGTATCTGTTCCCCTTTGTTTTGTGGGTTCGGAAAGAAGGTAGGCAAATTAATGGACTGATTAAGAGCCACACTGGATGTCACCTTGGGCATGAAGGAGGGATTGGTTCTGAGGGACACCCTGTCTGCATGAAAGATGATGAATGGTTGCATTGCTATAAGGGCCTGTAATTCAGATACCCTTCTTGCAGAAGTGATTGCTAAAAGGAAATTTGTTTTCCAGGAAATAAATTTTAAATCTGCTGTAGCAGCTGGCTCGAAAGGAGGAAGAGTGAGTTTCTCCAACACAAAGTTAAGATTGCAGGCTGGAGTTGGAGCTCTCCTAGGTGGCCTTAAATTTTTGGCCCCTCTGAGGAACTGCTTTGAGCAGTGGGTGAGAGAAGAGGGGAGGTTCTGTGCTATAATGAGCTGAAATGGCTGAGGCATGAATTTTGATGGAGGAAAAGGACAAGCCCTTATGAAGCATCTCAGTCAAATATTGTAGAATTTGAGGTAAATTGGGCACTGCTGCTTTCATTCCTTAAGACTGGTTCTAGGCACATCTTTTCCATTTTGCAGCATAAAATTTTCTAGTACTAGGCCTTCTCGCCTCTAAAATGAAATCCATCACTGATTTACTGAGGGGAGGTAAAGGATAGATGATGTAATTAGACAGGCTTCTAGGTTCAGGGTTTGCAGCTGAGGGTGCAGAATCAGGGAAGGAGTCTGAGGCAGGTGCCATGGAGCCAAGCATGACACACTGCGCAAGAGTGGGTACCAGTGTTGGCAAGGCCAGTCTGGTGCAATTAAAATCATCCTTGGCTTGTCCTGTTTGATCTTTAGTAGTACCTTGAAGAGCAGAGGCAGAGGAGGAAAGGCATAAACTGATAGGTGAAGGACAGGGCATCCACTTTCCAAGCTTGTTTGTGGGGAGTCCTTGTGCAAAATTTGTCCAGTTGATGGTTCTGGGGGGAGGCAAACAGGTTTATATCTGGACTCCCCCCATTTGCTTATCAACATGTTGAAAATCCTTGGCTCCAGTTTCCACTCATGTGGGTCCATGAGGTTTTTGCTTAGTCCGTCTGCCAGTGTATTTAGTTTTTCTGGCAGGAATTGAGCTCGTAGATTCACTTGGTAGCTCAAGGCTGTGTTCCACAATGCCATGGCTAGTCTGCAGAGGGGGTAAGAATGTGTACCCCCCTGCTTGTTTATGTACCACATGACAGTGGTGTTGCCCATCTTTACCATTAGTTGTCCTGGAGGAATGTGGTCCTTGAAGGCCGTCAGAACATTCTGTACAGCTAACATTTCCTTTTGATTTATGTGCAGGTGCATTTGACTTGGGTTCCATTTGCCCTGAATACACTTCCCTGCCAGGTGAGCCCCCCATGCATAGTCCTCTGCCCACCAAAGGAACTCTAGGCGTAGGCAAGGTATGATACGAATCCTTGTTTCTAGATCCTGTGAATGTTGATACAATAGGCTTTTGAGATACCATTGTAGATTCCTCATATGCAGCCTTGCATATGTTATTAGAAGCATGCAGGAGGCCATGAACCCCAAGGCTTGCAATATCTGCCTTGCAGATCACTGGGTTTTTGTGGCCACTTGTTTGAAGTAGGTTGTCAAATTAATCCGTTTCTCTGGCATGAGGAAAGCCATCTGGAAAGGTGTATTCAAGCTTGCTCCCAGGAATATAATTTGTTGATAGGGTACCAGGTGTGATTTCTTTTAGTTTATGGTGAACCCCAGACATGTCAGTACCCTTTGAACAAAGGCCAGATGATTCAAAAGAATGTCCCGGCTTTCTGCCTGAATTAGACAATCGTCCAGGTATGAGTATATTTGAATATTTCTTTGCCTGCAAAATCCAATGACTGGAGATAGGCACTTTATGAATACCCTGGGTGCAGTAGATAAGCCAAAGGGCAGTGAAGAGAACTGATAGTGCGTGTAGCCTGCTTTGAAGCATAGGCCATAGGGATGTGCAGGTATGCTTCTAGTGTTACCGACCATGCATCTTTGCCTAGCATAGGAAGCAGCTGGTGAAGAGTCAGCATTTTGAATTTTGGAATCACCAGAAAGGTGTTTAGAGTAGAAAGGTCCAGGACAGGATGCCATGTATTGTCTTTTCAGGGTACCAGGAAAAGTCTCGAATAGAAACCTTGTCCCTTTTCCTCTTCTGGTACCACCTGAATAGCCCCCATGTTTAAGAGAGAGAGAGTATTTGATTTTAGGCCTCTGCCCACTGATTTGGGGGTAGATCTGGCCACCCGCTTAGTGTTGGTAAAGTGTGGAAGTGAAATCTGTATCCTTGGGACACTATATTTAAAACCCATTTGTCCGGGGTAATGAGTTCCCAGTTTTTGGCCTGTAGACCAATCTTTCCGCCTAAAGGAGCATTCAGTTGGGAAGTGCTTGGAAGTTTTAAAAGCAAGTCATTGAGACAGTTTTCCATACGGGGGAGTCTTACTACTCCCAGATTTGGGTGCGGAAACCCTCCACTGCTGAGTCTTGTGTGTTCCTTGAGACTGAAAAGTACAGTTTTGTACCTACCATAAATGTAGATGTCCGATAGGTATGCATCTGCAGTCATAACATATGGGTTGTCCTGCCTCAGGCAGCCCTTCGGTCGGCCAGATTCCAAAGTCTGGGTATGGCCTCGGCTGATGTCGCACTTTCCCCGACGTCAGAGCGTCTGGGGTATAAAAGCATCAATCAACGCCATTTTCCTCAGTGTTTCTTGCCCCAGATGCCAGGTGCCCTCTAGGAAGGCCAAATTTGGAGGAATGCAATAAATTCCAAAACATTTCCCAAAATATATACATATATATACAGACAAATGCACCATAATAGATCCCCCAGCTAGCTAATGGAGGGGTAAGCACCCTAGGAATACCACAGAGGGGAAGGAGGGAGGGTAAACCTGACTGCAGATGCATACCTATCGGACATCTACATTTATGGTAGGTACAAAACTGTACTATGTCCTTCAAGGATGCATTTGCAGTCATAACATATGGGTAGAATACCATAGCCAATCTGGGGGAGGAGGTACTAAGAAAAGGATGGTGTAGTTAAAATACCCTGCAGGACTGCTGTAGCAAAACCTGCTCTGGATCTGAAGTATAAAGGTAAATTGTAATGTTTGGCAAATGTATGCACGGAGCTCCATGTAGCAGCTTCTAAAATGTCCTTGGTAGCCACCCCTCTTAGGAAGGCTGTAGTGGTGGCTGTGGCCCTTGTGGAGTGAGGCCTAATGTTTGCAGGAACCATCTTTCCATGAAAGGAGTAACAAAATCGAATGCAATTTCCTATCCACTTTGAAATTGTCAGTTTGGAAATTGCTTTTCCTTGTACCCCAGCAGCATATGCTACAAGGAGTTGGTCAGTCTTTCTGTAACTTTTAGTTCTGTCCAAGTAGTAGCGTAGTTGTCTGTGTATATCCAGAGTGTGTAGAAGTTTTTCCCCTTTATTTTGTGGATTTGGGAAAAAAGTAGGCAAGTGAATAGCTTGGTTCAAGGATACCCTAGATACCACCTTTGGCATAAAAGTAGGGTTGGTTCTCAATGAAACTCTGTCCTGATGGAAGATAAGAAATGGCTGTACTGCCATTAAAGCTTGTAACTCAGATACTCTTCTTGCTAAAGTTATGGCCAGAAGGAATGCAGTTTTCCAAGACAGAAACTGTAGATCCGCCGATGCTGCTGGTTCAAAGGAGGAAGTGTTAGTTTCTCCAGCACAAAGTTGAGATCCCAAGTAGGTAAAGGGGGTTTCCTTGGAGGATTGATGTTTTTGATTCCTCTCAGAAATTGCCTGAGGAGAGGATGCGAGAAGATAGGTGGATCAGCATTGTATTCTGCTGAAATTGCTGAGGCATGAATCTTAATGGAAGAATAGGACAGGCCATTGTGGAACAATTCTGCTAAGTATTCCAAAATATGTGTCATGCTTGCCACTATCACACCTAAGCCTTTTGTTGTGTTCCAAATGAGAAATCTTTTCCATTTTGCTGAGTATGTCTTCCTTGTGGAAGGTCGGCGAGCTTCCATAATAATGTCCTTTACTCTCTGTGATAAGTTATTATGAGGGGGGGTTTATGGAATTTTCCAGGCAGTTAGCTGCAATGTTTTCAAGTTGGGATGCATGATCTTGAAATTGTTCTGCGTCAGAAGAAGTGGCCATAGGGGGAGAGGCCACGGTTTCGTCTGTGACATGCTCCTCAATAGTGGGTACCAGTGCTGTCTTGGCCAGTCTGGAGCTATCAGAATCACTCTTGGCTGTTCTGCCCTGATCTTCAGTAAAACCTTGAACATTAACGGGAGAGGTGGGAAGGCATAGACCTTTAGAGCTTTCCAGCTGAAAGAGAGAGAGTCCACCCTCCAAGCTTGTGGGTGGTATGTCCTTGAGCAGAATGTTTTCAGTTGCCGATTGTGTGGCGAGGCGAACAGATCTATCTCCGGCTTTCCCCATGCTTCTGTTACGAGTAGAAAGATGTCTGGGTGCAGCATCCATTCGTGTGCACCCATGGCAGTTCTGCTTAAGCTGTCTGCCAGTGCATTTTCTTTCCCTGGCACGAACTGGGCCTGTAGTTGGATATTGAGTTTCAAGCATAGTTCCCATAGATTCATGGCCAGCCTGCATAGAGGGTAGGAATGCGTGCCTCCTTGCCTGTTTATGTACCACATGACTGTGGTGTTGTCTGTCCTTATTAACAGGTGGCCTTGGTGGAGGAAAGGTTTGAAGGCCTCGATTGCGTGCATCACTGCCAGCATTTCCTTTTGGTTTATGTGCATGCGCAGCTGTCCTTGAGACCATAGGCCTTGGATACATTTGCCCTCCATGTGTGCTCCCCATCCTCAGTCTGAAGCGTCCGTGGTGATGGTTTGTTTTGTTTTTGGTTTGTTGAAGGGCAACCCTCTGTTGGACTGGCAGGCTTGAGCCCACCACAGGAATTCCTTTTGAAGGCAAGGAATGATTGGTATCAAAGTTTCCAAACTGTGACTGTGCTGAGACCATACACTCCTTAGGTACCATTGTAATTTTCTCATATGCAGCCTGGCTTGTGGAATCAGAATTATGCAGGATGCCATGTAACCCAGGGCCTGCAGGATTTTCCTTGCAGTTAGCTGAGTTTGTCTTGTCAGATTCATGAAGTAATCCGGAAGTTGTTTTTGTTTTTCTTCTGTGAGAAAGGCCATTTTTGTATCTAGATCTGCACCCAAAAAAGCTATCCTTTTGGATGGAACAAGTCTTGATTTTTGGATGTTGACTGTGTATCCCAAGGCCTGTAATAGGTGGATGGCATAGTCCAAGTCCTTTATCAAATTTTTCTTGTTGTCCGCTTGTATAAGGCAGTCGTCCAGATATGGGTAGATTTGAATCCCCTGAAGTCTGCAGTGTGCAATTACTGATGCCAGGCATTTCGTGAACACTCTGGTTGCAGTAGATAAGCCAAAGGGCAATGCTGAGAACTGATAATGCTCTGATCCTGCAAGAAATCTGAGGTGTCTTCTGCAACTTTGCCGAATAGGGACATGCAGGTATGCCTCCTTGAGATCTAGAGTCACCAGCCAAGACTCCTTGCCCATCATGAGAAGAAGTTGCTGTAGGGTCAGCATCTTGAATTCTGGCACAATGAGGAAAGTATTCAGTGCGGACAGGTCGAGAATAGGCCTCCCACTGATTTTCTTTTCTTGGAACAAGGAATAATCTGGTGTAAAATCCTTGACCTTGTTCTGAAAGAGGTACCTTTTCTATGGCTTTCATTTGAATCAAGTTGTTGATCTGCTTTAAAGCCTCTGCTCTTTGATTTGGTGGCAGGTTTGGCATTCCGTTTCTTCTTGGCAAAGTGTGGAAGTGGAACCTGTATCCTTTGTCTATTATTTGCAGTGTCCATGTGTCCCTTGTTTTTTGAGAATAAAGAAAGCTTTCCGCCCAGTGGTGCTTCCAACTGAGCCCTGGTCGGCGGAATCAAAGGAAAGTCATTGACCTCTGGGTTATGGGCCCAGCAAGCTTCCGCTGCGCCACTCTGCTGGTGTGTGTAGCGTCTCACCAAAGGAAAACTCTTCAGGAGGGGAGGCCGAAGGGATAGATTCTTCAGCATCAGAATCCTCGTAGGCCGAATAAGCCTCCTCCTGGTGATCTGACAACACAGATCCATCCGTAGACTCATCTGAAGAGTGTTGGTCAGAGGGCTCTCAGTCCTGGGCCTTTTGTCTGGCGTGGCAAGAAAGACGGAGGAAAATGGCGTCGGCTGATGCTTTTATACCCCAGACGCTCTGACGTCGGGGAAAGTGCGACATCAGCCGAGGCCAGACCCAGACTTGGGAATCCGGCCGACCGAAGAGGCAGGACAACCCATATGTTATGACTGCAGATGCATCCTTGAAGGACATCAAATCCTGCAACTCTTTTAAATCTGGTTGTTCTGGTTGTGTCATTTTGCTTTTCAACTGAGATAACAAAAACTGTTGATACTTTAACATATGGAATTGACCGTTTATTGCCCTCATGGTTAAAGTGGCCAAGGTATACACCTTTTTCCCCCACCTTTCTAAAGCTCTGGAATCTCTCTCCGAAGGTAATGGGTTTTTAGCAGTAGAGGCCTTAATTCCCTTGGGACCCTGTGAAATAGTTTCTGGGTCAGCAGTATGGCTTTTATATAGGAACTGGTGAGAATCAGGAACCCGGTAATACCGGTCTGGTTTAACAGGAGCTGGAGTTAAAGAATCTGGATTAAGGCTGGCTTCTGTGTACACATCATCCAATATATCTAAAACAGGAGGGATAGCAGGAGAAATTCCCTGAGCCTTTTCTTGGAATCCGAGTAATCTTGGCCTTCCCAGTGAAAGTGTTCCCTCAATGTATGCAGGGTTTCCCCCAAAAGAGTAGTCCTCAGGGGGGGAGACCGAGGGAATAGACTCCTCAGCATCAGAGTCTTTGAAAGGTGAACAGGCGTAACCCTGGTCCTCAGAGTGTTCTGAGGTAATAGAAGCTTGATCTGAGGAAGGGTAGTCTTCCTCTAATCTGGGTATTTTGTCAGAGGGGGTTGAGACCCCCTGATAAGAGTAATCAAATCCTCAGCCATTTTAAGCATCTGCTTTTTAGGCATGGGGCCTTGAGAGGAGGTCTGAGGACCCTGTTATTTGGTTTTCATGGCTGCTTTAGATTTAAAGAAAGCTTTAACAGAGAAGGAGGAAGGCCTGAAGACACCTTGAGAAATGGCAGGCCTGTCTAAATTCTGAGTTTCCCCGCCAAGAGTGGCGTCGGTATCTGCAGTAGGAATGGGGACTGAGGAGCCTGCGACCTCGGGTACTGTAGTCACCGGTAATGTAGTGTCATCGGTACTCAGGGGCTGCGTAGGCGCCTTGCTGAGAACCGGAGAACCGGTAGTCGGCCTAAGCGTGGTCTCAGTAGTCGGTGCGGACCTCGGATGTCGGTCCTTATCTTTGCGTCTTTTGCTCAAAACTGGAGTCGGAGTATCCGACGACATGATATAATTAAATTTTTTGCCAAAATAATGAAGGGCGAACTCCGCCCGGTGCTTAATAGTGCGCTTGTTGAATCTAGCACAAAAACGGCAGGCCGAGACGTCGTGGTCTGGGCCTAAGCAAGGTATACAGAAAGAGTGGAAATCCTTATGCGGTATTTGCTTCCCACAAGAAATGCAATTATTAACTTTGTCTGACATCGGTCTGAGGCAAGAAAAGTTTCCCCAACGGGGTACTTAGCTTTCAAGAAGACTTCGGCTGAAATACTTTCGTAAATCTCAGGAGCTGGCCGACCGGCACTTGCGAACTGCTTCTGCTTCGGGCACCGCGCGGCAAGAAAGACTGAAGAAAATGGCATTGGCTGCCTCTTTTGTACCCCTGCCGCACTGACATCAGGGAAGAAGCGACGACAACCGACGCCGGACCTAGACTTTGGAATTCGGCTGACCGAGAACCCGCTTGATGGCAGGATAACCCCATCTGTAATGACTGCAGCTGTATGCATGATGAACATCCAGAAAGTCAAGTGACCAGATGTACGTGATGTCATTCTGTAATCCAGCACTGAAATGATGTTTTAATACTAGATAAGACAGAAGTCTCAGGACAGTCTGTTTGTGAAACCTGACAAGAAAGAAGGACCACTCACTTCATCTTGCCTTGCTCTAGTAAGTAAACTAGGGGACAGTAATTCTTTAGATCAGTCAGGAAAATATAGTGAGATTAGTAAAGTATTGTTTTTCTGTTATCTATATGAACCTGTCCATCTGTGTTATTTTTAATATTTCTGCGATTGAAACCCTGGTGTTTACTGTAAATAGATATTTAACATTTTCATGTTCTTTTATTACTTATTAAATATATTTGAACTTTTCATCATGGCTGGTCTTTTAAAGAACATTTTTATCTTTGAGTACACTTATTTATTTGGTGACACTGTGGTCACTCCTGAAAGTCTTGCTGCATTGGTCAAACACTACCACTTGTGTTAGCATTAATTTTACTCAGTAAAACTGGGTACCCTTGTAAAAGCCTTAGAGTAGCTAGCTTTGGAGTGTTCTGGTGGAAGCATCTACCTTATAGTCTGGACAGAGGGGGCATAGCTGGTAAATCTGTGCCAGCCTTTCCCAGGTAGGTGTGTGTGTGAGAAAAACAAATCTCAAAGAGTGTGCGCCAGCTACTTGGAGCAGGGACACAGAACACTGGTTTCACAGAGAGAGTGGTGGAGGATTTGGCTTGGAACACTCTGCTGAGGACTCAACTTTACAGCTGTGGACAGTGTGGAGTCTTATTTGTGGTCCGGTGAGAGAGAGGGGAAACCCAGCCCCAGGATGGGAGTGTGTTCCAAGTATGCTCATAAGGGAGAGCTGAATCAGAAAATACTGTGGGTATCTATTTTTGTTCCAAGTGAATGTCCTTCACCAGTATCAGTGGTGAGGATTGAGGCTCCTTGATTACTGAGAAGGGACAGCACAAGACCTATTGGGCAAGTTGTTTTTGAACCACAGAAGGGCGGGCTGAGGGAGACCTAGTGAGGACACTGCAAGCAGAAGTTTGTTGTGACAAACTGCATATAAGGCTTGATACAAGTCGAGAAATAAGAAAAAGACTAGTTTGCCATTATCTCTAACTTTATTGACAGTACCTATATAAATTAAAAGGGTAGTGCTAGTACTATAGGAAGGATGGAAGCCATGTTGTGCAGGGGAATACTTTCTGCAGGAGATAGTCTAGCAATTGTTTTTGAATACATTTTTCAAGTATTTTGGTGAGGGGAGATAAGATTGTTATAGGTCTACAGTTATTAATATGTCTGTTGAATTTCCACCTTTGTGTAGAGGGATAATGTATGACTTTTTCTAGAGTAGGAATGTGGGATTCCCGGATTGGCCTATCTATAATGACTGAGCCAGGACAGGTAATGCTACTAGCTGCTACTTTTAGGTACTCCGCTGGAAGGTCATCAGCTGAAAAAGAGCATGGTTTAAGTTGAAGAGTATTTTTTTTTTTTTTACAGGATGTGGGCACAGGTTTAAAAGTGAAAGTGGATGTGGTGATACGTATCTGTTGGGCAGGGCTGGGATTAGATGTTGAGGAATCCTTGGTTAGGGATGCTATACTATCTATAAAATAAGAGTTGAACTGTACTGCAGTTTCACATGGTAAGTTATTAGGAGAGGAGTATGGGTTGAATTTTTTGGCTAGAATGTAGGATTTCTTTAATGCATTCAAAGTTATTACAGCATAATTTTTATCTTCATGTATTTGTCTTCTAGTACAATTGTGAAATTCTAAAATGTTCACGATAATGAGGTGTTTTATATTTTTGACATTCTTTCTATGCTTTTTCTTTATCCTACACTAGCATTTTACGCATTTTGGATAGCCAAATTGCATTGTTTTTAGTCTCTTCCTTCTAGGAGGTGCAAGGCTGTTTTGGATATTTAAAAAAGTTGTACTGAATTCATTTACATCATCTAAGGGGAGGATTTTTAGGAAGTTCTAGTTAATAGATGACAGAGTAGTAATGAACATTTCTGGGTGAAACTTGGAAAGGTTGCATGTTGTTTTATAAATATGCTGTTTAAATGAATGTGTGAGATGTCTGATCATATAGATAGGGAAATGGTCACAGAGAGTCTGACATTGTACCTGTTTTGGTGCATGTACTAGGGTCTGATACCAGGATCCAGTCTAATAGAGAATTTGATGTCTTGCTATAATGTGTGGGACTAATTATGTGAAACCATGTAAATTCATGCTACACTTAGGGGAGTTGCAGTTTATGTCCAACCAATTGACATTCACATCACCTAGTAGTAGTATTTTTTCTTGTGGATATGTTATGGATATCCAATGTAGGATATCTTCCAAAAAAGCTGTACTGTTGCCAGGGGGACTTCAAGGACAGTTACACATACTTGTTTATAACTGTTTACTTTGAGGAAAACAATAAGAAGCTTTGATGAACTGAATGTTGGCGTTTGCTGTAAGGTGAAATGTGGTACTAGGTGTTGGGTAATATTAAAACAATTCCACCACCCTTCCTCTTTATGCAGTCATCACGGATGATATTATGGCCAGGAAGTATAACTTCAGAGTTGTTTATGCTGGGTTTAAGCCAAGTTTCAATTACAGTGAGAATGCCAGACTTGTACGGAGTAA